>NW_024081284.1:261035-356129 GCF_003009895.1 Hyaena hyaena
ACTCCCTCTCTCTCTGACCCTCCCCTGCTCACACTGTCTCTCTCTCTCCTAGAAATAAATAAAACATTTAAATAATAATAATAATAATAAATAAATAAATAAATAAATAGGCCACCCTCCCCAAGGTGTACAAGCCTGTGACTGTTTACGTCCTTCTGGACTTTCCTATCTTACTCCTAAACGAGAGTAGGATATAGAAGTAGGCTTTATATTTCACTAGCTGTACAAACGGAGAATACAATTTGGCCAAAAAGAAATGACCCAAATAGCAAATTGCTAGTTTGTTATTATTTCTTGGCACCGGTTATCATCCACAAAATAAAATCTGGACTCCTTAGCCAGCTCCCCCTGGGCCCTTTGGATTCTATGCTTGGGCTCCGTTCCCAGCTCCGGGGTCATCCCGCCCTGCTAGCCCCCAGCCCCCAGGCCCCCACGTTCACCCACGCCTCCGAGCCTGGGCACAACCAGCGGGTTCTCTGCCTGGAACAGCTTTCCTCTGTTTGTCTGCCTGGAGAAGGTGTATATCAACCCCTGCTCCAGAGTCTTCCCTGACCTCTCCCCATCCATGCTCACTCCCAGGAAAGCGGAGTCTGGGTGACAGCAGTGACCACAGCGCAGAAGCCACGTCTAGTTCCTCACCAGAGACCCGGGGCTCCCTGAAGACAGACACTGCACTATGTCCACCCAGCATGCAGCCTGACAGAGGCTGGGAGGGAGGGAGGGAGAAGGAAATTTCCACAGAGAAGGCACTGGACACTCCCAGTGAACACAGCCCAGAAGCCTCTTCCCTAAGGTATCTCCTCTGGCCAAACACAGCCAGGACAGAAAACAGAAGAGAAAAATTAAAGAGACACAGCCAGATTCAGAAACAAGCTAACCCTCTCAGGAATCAAAACCAGAACAGAGAAAGAGAGCGGCGAGTGGGGCCATAGCCACAGTCCCCGAGTTCCTCGCCTGGAAAACGGGGTCTCGGAGGAGCCCCACCCGCCGGGTCCTCCCCACTCGTGACAGGCCAGAGCCAGGCTGCACGCGACGCTGCACGGCGCCAGAGTCTCAACAGACTGCGTGGGATCCAGCCCCTTCCACCAGCAAGCACCTGCGTCAGGGCAACGCAAGGAACCCACCTCTGCCTCAGCCTCCCCATTTGTCAGAGGAGGCCAGGAAGAGTCGCACTCAAGGGGCTGTTGGGACTTGGCAGGTGTGGGCTGCTCCATTATTATAATTACTACTTTTTTATTATCATCCCTGTCATTGCTCAGAGACTGACAAAACCTCTCTTGCCTATTGCTACCGTGAAGCTGGTCTGGAAGGAAGACCCAGGCCCGGCCTGTGGCTCCCATGACTGGATCCCATGGCTGGATCCCATGGCCGATCCCGTGGCTGGATCGTGTGGCTGGATCCCATGGCCGGATCCCGTGGCTGGCTCCCGTGGCCAGATCCCGTGGCCGGATCCCATGGCCTATCCCATGGCTGGATCCTGTGACTAGCTCCCATGACTGGCTCCGAAGGCTGGCTCCGATGGCTGGATCCCATGGCCGGATTCCATGGCCGGATCCCATGGCCGGATCCCACGGCAGGATCCCACAACTGGCTCAGCAAGCCATGGGGACCCTGACTTTGGGGTGAGTCTGGTTGCAGCCTGCAGGGCCAGCTAAGCAGAGAGTAGCAACCCAAATGCCACAGGGAGGGGAGCGGGGGCTTGAGTGGGCGGTGAGGAGGCGTCAGGAGAGAAACGGAGGAACAAGAGACTAAAGATAGATAGAACTCGGTGTTTCCTCCCCACTTGGTAACTTAACGCTTACCTTCCGGGCACAGTGCCTGATTTTCAGAATTCACCCCCAGGGATCGTTAGTAAGGCTTACGGTGTGGCCTCCTATCAGGAGAACTCCCCTCCACCCGGCACACATAGTACATCCAACGGACCACCGAGCACACAACCAAAGCTTCCACCTCAGAAGCAAACAGCTGCCATTAACAGAACATTTTCAACCCAGAAGGTAAAACGCAGAAGACTCCAGAAGGAACAGATCACGCTGCTGCCAACAGGTAAAACCTTCTGTTCCTAAAGCCATTGAAGGAAAACTCAGAAATGGGGACCCCCTGCACCTGCTTGTGACAGTCCCGACAGAAGACATGCGGAATGGTTTGGAATCAAGAACCCGCATCTAGACTTTCTTTAAAAAAAAAAAAAAACAAGTAGCACATGATATGGGTTTAAAAAGCAAGCAGAGGTGGTGGGAAAAGGCGTGAACTTACCCGCCGTGAAATCACGAGACGAGTAGAACTCGCCCTGACCCCTCGCCACACGCTGCCTCTTAGAGTCCCCTTCACTAGAGACCGTGCATCAGGGGCGCCGCCCCCGAGCTGGGCTCCCTCCCGTCTTCCAGCCTCGCCCTCTTCTCCTATCCAGTCCGCACCCTGAAGACCAGGCAAACCCCCTCAGGGTGCCCCCGGCTCCGTTGGCAGTGCTCTGTGCCCCCAAGTCTGCTGGCGCTTAAAGTGACGTGACGCCTGGGAAAGGACGCAGGCCCTCTCCTACGGGCACACCCTGAAACCACTCAGGACTTTCAGCCACACCTGAGCTCCGCAGAAAGGCCATCCTGGGCAAGGAAGGGAGGCTGAGGCTGCGCTTCGAGGGGGCGGACGGGATGTAGGCTCCAGCGGCCCGGAGCCAGGACTTCAATGTCCTCGGGGTGGAGGGCTGCAATCGAGTCTGCGACACTAAATGGGGACCAGGGATTCCCAGTTTCTAAGGGGCAGGCAGTGGGAGTGGGGGGCTGGGTCACTCAGTCAGTCAAGCATCTGACTCTTGATTTTGGCTCAGGTCACGATTTCACCATTTGTGAGTTTGAGCTCCGTGTCCGGCTCTGTGCTGACAGTGCGGAGCCTGCTAGGGATTCGCGCTCCCTCTGCCCATCCCCCACTCGCTTTCTCTCAAAATAAATAAACTTTTTAAACAAAGAAACAACTGTGCACTAGACCGGAAAGCAGCAGGAAGCCAGGCACCCTCTCGGCATCCTTGGATGAATGAAGGCTCCCACCGTGTACTCTGCGGAGCCTAAAAGGCTCACATTTATACTCTTCAAGCGGCGAAGAAATCTCCAGCCAGGAAATGCACCATGAAACTGCTCCAAAACCAGGCCCATTTCCACGGCCTCTGCAAACGCACAGCACAGACAGCAAACTCCGAAGGGCGGCTTCCTCCTCAACCCCAGGCACGCGGGGACCGTCTTTAGCAGAACAGCCTTCCCGCTGGAGATCAGCTCACCACGAAAATCCACAAACTGAGCATAGAAAGTAACTGCCAGGAGTCAAGGTCAGCACACACAGCAAACAGGACTGGAATCCGCAGGGCAGAGTGTTTAGAAGCGCATCAGCGCACCATCCTTCGCCCTCCCCTAAATACTCAACTGAATACCCACGAACATACATCTTTGGGCACACGTGCGAAGTTATGTACAGAATCAGTGTGCGTCAGTGAGAATGGCCAGGCCAAATGGTATATCCTTTCTAATAATGACTTTTTTTTTTTTTAAACACCTTCAAATCATTAGAGAAATAAGAGTGAATGGAAACAATGCTGAGAGAAAAGTATGTGCAAAACCTGGCTGATTTAGAAAAGAATCAAATAGAGCTTCCAGAAATGAAAAACGATGTCACTCAAATTAATAACTCAATGGGCACATTCAATACCAAATAAACTATGGAGATTTTCTCAGCTAAAGAGGGCACTGGTGATCTGGAAGACGTATCTAAAGAAATATCAGGGGGCGCCTGGGAGACCCAGTCAACTAACGGTCAGACTTGGTGTCTGCTCAGGTCATGATCTCCTGGCTCGAGTTTGAGCCCCACGTTGGGCTCTGTGTTGACAGAGCAGAGCCTACTTGGGATTCTCTCTTTCTCTCCCTTACTCTCTGCTCCTCCCCCGTGCTCTCTCTTTCTCTCAAAATAAATAAATACACTTAAAATTTTTTAAAGAAATCACCAGAATACAACACAAAAGAATGAAAATCATGACAGATCAAATTCCACCAAGAAAGCAAGTTGAATATTTTCACATAAGATAGTTAATATCATGAAATGATATGCTTATGCCCCAAGGACTATTTACATTTTTAAATGTATTATTACAAAATACATACATACACACACACATATACATATATACACATACGTGTGCATGCACACACGTACATATACATAAAAAAAGGCACCTGGGTGGCTCAGGTTGAGCATCCAACTCTTGATTTCTGCTCAGGTCAGGATCTCATGGTTCGTGGGATCAAGCACCACATTGGGCTCTGCACTGACAACACAGAACCTGCTTGGGATATTCTCTCTTTCTCTCTCTCTCTCTCTCTCCGCCCCCCCAACCCTTCCCCACTTGCACACTCTCTAACATAAAAAGGTTAAATAAAGAAAAGATACAAAAATGTATTATTTCAAATGACTAGATGTTCATAGTGAAATTTTAGGTGAAACTTTAGAGAAATTCCCTAACCCCTTTCAATTACATGCCATCTTACAGATATTCACTTATCGAACCGGATTGTAAACTATATCTTAGACAAGTGATGATAAATCTCAACTTGGTAAACAGGACAGAGTTTGGGGGTTTTGTGTTTTATTTATCTAACTCTTATGTTTCCTGTATCCGTACATGTGCTTCCCCTGCCTTGCTTCATGGAGCATATATGATGAAGGGAAGGGAACATTATGTGAAAACAGGTCCCACTTCCTCACTGGTTTTCATTCTAAAATCAGAAGTGTGTCCCCGTAGGGAAAGGTAACCCCAAAAGAGATGCAAACGCCTTGTAAGAAATAACTGGCCTTAGTATACGCAAAGGGAGTCGACTAGTGTTATGTTTAGAAGAATCCCAAGAAGACCACCTGAAAAATCTTTTCCCAGCTAGTGCCTGCTACCTAGAATTCCACAAAAATTAACCCCACCAAGTGCCCATACTCTGGGAAGGGCCACATATTAAAGCACCACTATTTGTAACTTGGTGCAAAGGAGCTGCTGTAATCTCTCCGACGTGTGATTTTATTGGGGGGGGGGGGGGAGGAACAGAGATGGACTAGGGGCTCTAGTCATGTGAAGATGAGATCCAGGAAAGAGGGGGTGTGCTAAAGGGGAACAGACGTTGGAAAGAGGAAGGAGAATGTTCTAAGCTTAGCAAATTAGACCACTCAGTCCCTCAGATACATGCTGGATGGTCTTTTAATTCAAGCAAACGCTGGCTTTGTGTCAAGAGTCTGCATATGAAAAGCAATGGGCTCCAGAGCCAGAGTGATCAGTCCTGAAACTCAGCTCTGCCCCTTGACAGCTCTGAAATCTTAAGGAGGTCCTGAACTTCTCTCCTACTCAGTTTCTGCATCCCCGTGAGCTGGAAACAGAATGCCTTCAGTCGTTGTGGGCATTACATGAAAATCCGTTGTGAAAGTGCTTTCCAAAGCACCAGCGTTAAGGTGCTGCTCAAAAAACGTGGCCGTCCTCAGCACTGCAAGACCGGAGCCTGGGACAGTCGTGGGGAGCCGCGCCTTGGATCCAAACACCACCCGCTTCCCCTCCCAGATCCAGGACTTCATGCACAAAAGAGGTGGACCCTGAACGCCTGCAAGCCTTAGGCTTCTCATCTGTGACGCCGAGAGAGCGGCTGCCTCATGGCACTGTTGTGAAAATTAAATTCTGCAACACATATGAAGAATTTAGAGTAGTGCCTGGTGCATGGGGGGGGAGGGGCGCCCTTAACCCATGGTGGGCACTCGTGTTTTCAGGCACGGTTTGCTGACCCCAGGTTCACTGGCAGGAAAGGTGTGACTAAGCAAAGGTCGCTGTGTGACCTGTGGAATATGAAGACACTACGGTAAACTTTGTGATTCTCGCGTTCCATCAAGGGCAGGAACTACTTTGTGCCCCATCCTCCACACGTTGACGAGGCACCCATCTAGAAAGATGGGCTGACCCACCTCACGGAGAAGACACAACAAATAAAAACAACCGTGAACGTTTTCAAAATATGAGCTTCTGCAGAAATGTTAAGTTAAGCTGGGAGCCCACCGGGGAATGACTGGGATGATGTTTGAAAATAAAAAGCGTCTGTCTTCACGTTATTCCAATTAACCTAAAGCCCTTTTTTCTTTAAAACTGCCAACCGCCAATTACCAACGTGCTACCTACCCAGGGAACGGCTTCAGTTTCTTTTTGGTGCTAAATCATTATAGGTATTTGCTCTTAGGAATGAAACAGAAAGGGGTCAAATGCAGTGACCATCATCTCCAAGGTCCCTTCGACTTTGATTTCTGTTGCTCTAATTCATTATACTAAAACTCATGCCTACAATGAGCCATTCATTCTAGGGTGACTACCTGAAGAATACTCAGGTGACCCCAAGACAAAGGAATTAGCGGAGGGAACTGCTCTGCTTTATGGATTCTATTTAAAGGGAAGTTAATGTGAGCTGATCGCTTTCAGTGCCTCCATAATTAAAAATACACTACAATCGCAGCTCCATGGAGACGTCTGACTTGCTGAAGCCTATTTAACTAGTATAAATTGCTAAATTCTACTTAAGGGATCTGAGAGTTTGAGTTTCGTGTAGGAAGGCATACTTTTTCTTATTCAACTCAGAAATTTAATACAGCTTCTCTTCTAACATTTTTTCTTTTTTTAAACATTTACTTTCAAGAGAGAGAAAGAGAACTGAAGCAGGGGAGAGGCGGGGGTGGGAGAGACAGAGGATCTGAAGTAGGTTCTGCACTGACAGCAGGGAGCTAGATGTAGGGCCAGGAACCGTGAGATCACGACCTGAGCTGAAGTCGAACACTTAACCGACTGAGCAACCCAGGGGCCCCCTTCCAATATTTTCAGATAGTAAAGCCCAGCTCTGCTCACAGCTATGTTGCTGAGACAAACAGTAATACAGCCTTTCCTGAAGAAATAATTTCAAAGTTTCACGATAAGGTACTGACGTGTTAGTTGCAAAACACCTGTATTTTAGGCTTCGGTCACCATATCCTTAGTGTGTATTTTATACAAACTTAAGTAAACCGAACCAAAAGGGGTTAAACAAAAAATGTTAAAGGATGCAGGGAGAAGGTGACTTCATTGTAATTTACGAACTCTTTGGAAAATCACGTTCCTCAGAATTATTGTACCCCCCTCAGTACAGTGTTTGGGAATAAATACCTACATGGACTTGTTGAATGGGTGATTCTAGTCCCTCCTCACCCCCATTTCCCTTTATTTGTTTACACATTTAGGTTACAATATTCTTTGAATTGAAAAGTTAAGAATTAAAGGTCTTCTTTTCTATTTCATAATAGAATTACTGATTACAGTCTAACAGGATAAAATGTGTTATGTAGAGGAGGAAGAATAACTTTTGGCCCAGCCTCTAATGTTTAGTGATGGGGGTATGTGAATTAAACTGACAAAAGGTCAACAGGAGAAAAGTTTATCCCACACACACAAAGGGGCTTCACAAAAAAGTAAAAACACACAAAAAAGTGGTTAGGGCTGGGGCCTTTTAAGCATTTTAACAAAGAGTGAGAATTTGTGGAGAAGGAGGCAGGCATAGAAAAGCAAGGAGGGTAAACCATGGGAAGGTAAATATATAGGAGAAACAGATGGAAGATCTGGGTTATTTGAGCAAGACTCCTTTATGCAGTCTCAGGTCGGCGCCCTCTCCAAGATTAGGAGCTGTCCTCTCACTGACATGGGACAGACATCCTTCTACAAGTGGAAATGTACACTCTGCCTTTAGGCAGAAAAGCAAAGGCAATGAGTTCCTCTGGCAGCTGCTGTTTCTCCGTCGCCTTGAGCTCTAAGAGTGGCAGATGTGGGGCTGGGATAATCTGATCGTCTTCACTCACTTTGAGAACCGCCGCGTGCAGCAGCGAGCAAGGAAAATTTGGGCTTGCATTCACTCCTGCTGATGACAGTGGTCTATGCTCAGAGCACAGTGCAATTTGAGAGGTCGAGTCCCTGTGATGTGCCAGGTTTTTACCCCCGTGCCTGAGGGCTTCCACCCCCATCTCCCTGACCTTGTCTGCTAATCTCTCCCCTGCGCCAGTGACAGGAGGGGGGTGACCGGTGGACAACACTCACTGGCAAGATGAACCTCCCGGCAGGCAGGTTGGAATTCATTAAGTCACAGTTGAGTGCTGACAAGTGACCAAAAAAGCAAAGAAGCCAAAACCGGATCATCAAGTCCAGGTTATGGGGCCGAAGGAGAGGACAGGGTCAAGAGTAAGCCGAGGGCGGCCCGAACCAGCAGCCCTTGACTGCTGTTGAGTAATCGTAACTGACTAAGGGCAGCACCACGGTGGCCCCACTGCGCTTCCATGTCAAAGACCAAACGGACCCCACAGAGTATCACGATTTTGCAAATATTATACACTTCCTCCCTGGGGCAATAAAAAACCATGTTCTGAACGTGCATATATCCCACCCATTCCATTTCTGAAAGCATATTGAGCCTTCCGGGACTGTAAGGCAAACACAATTTGCATACACCAAGCATGAAAAATATGTGAACAGCTCTTAAAAAGAGACTGCATTTGAAGAACGGAAATACTACAGCGCATTCTGCAAAATGTCACTTCCCGACTCACATCCCGATCCTTACACCCATCCTATTAATTCGGTACTAAAAAAAAAGAAAGAAAGAAACAACCGAAAATATAAATCATACCCCTAAAGCACTAATACATCAGGCACCAAAATTACCTAGCATGATGACGCATAATTATGGCACTTTCAAACGGCATTTGAGAGCCTGTCACAAGCGATGAAAAATGTAATTTATTTCTACTGACACATATTAATTGCTCTGTGTTAGAAAATTTTTGAACCATTACTGATAAGCAAAAACGGTAACGTGAATGCCTGAAAAACAACTGCAAGGAAAGAAGTATAGTTCTAATCATAAAACCTCCCGTAGCATGAGGAAAGGCAATTTCTCAAAGAGGACAACCATTATTAAAATTTGTAAATTGTTGCCGTGATACAGAGGAAGCGGCTCAAAAGTGAGGTCGCTTCCAGCAGGTCGAAAGTGTTATTAATCTCCGATAGCACTGCCTAATTGGGATTTGGGATTTTGCCTCGTGTCCTTAGCAAACTGTCTTCATTACGGCAAAACTAGAACCTTCAGGACAGGACACGTGCAGAATAGATCATTCCTTTAAAAGAAAGCCCCAAGTGGCCACAGGTGAAGTTCACTTGTGGTTCACGAGGGCGGTGCTTTTCCCTGATCACTGTTATTTATTACTGTTACTTCTTCCCCTTGTTACTTATTGCCACTGCTACGCTACCTGGCTGCAGCCTGTTACTTTGGACCCTGGGTTAAGTTGGCTTTCACAGCTCTTGTGACTGAACGCAAGTCGTCGCAGATCTCATGCCGCTCCCCTGTCTTCACAGGACGTCTACGTGCGCTCCCCCCTCACCATCCTCAGCAGCTCCCAACACCCGTGCCAACAGCCACTCAACACTCTGAGGGCCCAGTTGAGCTAATCCTCGGGTTACCGCACTACCTCCCACTCTTTGGTCTCCACACCATTCTGACACCTTGGGTCTAAGTTCTGTTCAATAGCACCTCCGGTCTCTTGAAGGCCTACGCTGGGCTTGCAGAATTACCACTGAGTCCACCTTCCCCATCGCCCTAAGACTCCTTGGTGATGTGCCATCACCCAGCTATGCACGTTACCATCTCACATCAAGTAATTCTTCCACGGTCTCTCTAAATTCCTTCTGGTTCCGTTCTGTCACAACCACCAGACCATCGTCCCTCAAAACACTACCTTCTCACATCAGTCCAGCAGACACGTGTCATCATCTCCGACGCCACCCCTCCTCGGCTGCAGGGAAATGTCTGAATGCATCAGCCCGACATTTAAGGCCCTTTGTGATCTGGCTCAACCTGCCTCTCTGGGCCAGGTTCCTGCAATGTCGCTGACTGATGCTATCCCCTCTGACTAGTGTGATCTGTGAAATACAAACACAGGGTAGTGAGGTCTTCCCGCCTCTGGATTTTCAGCCAAATTCCCTGTGGTTCACATCCCTGTCTTCCCATTTTTTGATTCCAGAACAAATTCTGGGTTCTCTAGAAAGCCATCCCGCCCATAATGACTGCCTCCTTCTTGCCGCACTCACAGAATGTTTATTAGATACATTCTTCTACTTGTTGTATGTGGGGTCCTCATTCCAGTCAGATCACAAGCTCTTGAGGGCACGGACTATGCCAAGTCTTTCTGGAATCCCTCAACCTGTACCCCACGGATGCCTGCTGACAGCTGTCTGTTCAGCACCTTTAACACGTAGAGGCTAAAGGGAGAGTTCCATGCTGGCCTATGGAACAAAGCCACAGACCCAAAGGGATGAAGGGCAACAACAGAAAGAAGAATCTGAAGCAGAAGGTAGAGCCAAAAGAAGACATGTGAAAACATGTATGAATTCAAATACAGCTAGGCCAGGCGAGGAAGCCAAAGTCAGCAAAGAGAATTTAATGAGCAAGAAAGGAAAAAGTGGAGAGTGAAGGGAGAAGAGTCTGGAGCCATTCCACAGCCAAAGTGCAAGGTTAAGAAACTGAACTAACACACACCCACAGGACACGGCACGCAGCAGCGATGGCATACAAGCATTTTCAAGACCTCGGGAACTGTTAACGAATCTGACCCTCTGCAGAGCCACAAAGCAGGTCTCAACAATGTAAACAATTTAAAGAGGTGGATTTACTTAAGTATGTTCTTCTACCACAGTGGAATTAAGCCCCAAATCAAAATGGGACAACTGGAATAATCCAGAAATGTGGTTTTAAAACTAAGTCCTACCAAGGTAAACAACCTTGTAGCAAAGACAAAATGGCCATGGAAATTTTAAAACAATTTGTACAAATAATGAAAATATGACAAATCAAGTATGTTGCATACAGCTAAAGCTGTGCCTAGAGGGAAATTGATAGGTTTGTGTGTATATATCAGACTGAAAACCTATGTTCTAAATATCATCTCAAGAAGCCAGAAAAAGAATGGTAACTTATGTGCAAAGAAAGTGAAGAAGAGAAATCATACAGACAAGAGCAGAAATTAAGTGAAAAATAAAACATAATACAGAAAAATCAACAAAGCCAGAATTAGTTATTTTTTGAAAAGCCAACAAGAGTGATGGGACCAAAAAAAAAAAAAAAATCCACACACACACAAAAACTGATGGACCATTAGCAACAGTGATAATGAGAGAAAAAGCAAAATTACCAATACGGGGAAATGAAAAATAGTACATTAGTACAGACGCTATAGACTTTTTGAAAGAAGATACAAGGTGGTGCTTAGGTGGCTCAGTAGATTAAGTGTCTGACTCTTGTTTTCAGCTCTGGTCATGATCTTACAGTTGATGAGTCTGAACCCTGAGCGTACTGCCATTGCGGAGTGCTTCAGGTTCTCTCTCTCTCTCCACCCCTCCCCTGCACGCTCTCCTCTCTCCCTCAAAATAAATAAACCTTTTAAAATTTCTTTAAAAAGGAAGATATAAGGAATAACTTTGCACTAATAAATTTTAAAATTTAAGTGAAGTAAACTTTTACCTTACTTTTTATTTTAGAGAGAGAGAGTACAAATGGGGGAGAGAGGAGGAGAGAGAGGGAGGGAGAGAGAATCTCAGGCAGGCTTCGTGCATTGAGCCTGACATGGGGCTCCATCCCACGACCCTGGGATTATGACTTGAGCTGAAATCAAGAGTCAGACGCTCAATTGATTGAGCCACCCAGGCGGCTCTGAAGTCACCTTTTAAAACAGAATCCACCAAACCTGACACTGAAAAAGATAAAGAACATAAATATCCCTATAGCTATTAAAAAAATCAAACATGCAATTTGAAACCTTCCCATACAGAACTCTCCAAGTCTAAGTGACTGCGGCACTGAGATATCAGAAGGATAAAACAACATTGGCCAGTTTGGACTGATTCCAGCAAACCCAGGTAAGTTTGATATCCGAAAATCAATGTAATTCACTACATTAGAAAGAATAAAGGGGAAGAATCATAAAAAAATCATTTCAACAGAAACAGAAAAGTCATTTGATATGATTAAAATCCCATTCCAATTAAAAAAAAATCTTAGCAAACAAAAAAGGAAGCTTCTCCTAATAAACAGAACCTTCTAAATCTGATTAAATGCACAAAAACTTAGAACAAACATTATTCTTTTTTTTTAATGTTTTATTTATTTCTAGGAGAGAGAGAGAGACAGCGTGAGCAGGGGAGGGTCAGAGAGAGAGGGAGTCACAGACTGAAGCAGGATCCAGGCTCTGAGCTGGCAGTCAGCACAGAGCCCGACGCGGGGCTCGAACCCACGAACCGCGAGATCATGACCTAGGCGAAAGTCGGATGCTTAACCGACTAAGCCACCCAGGCGCCCCTGAACAAACATTATTCTTAACGGTGAAATACTGAAAACTTTCCCCCTGGAGTTGCGGATGAAGTCAAGATGTCTGCCCTCACTAATTCTATTCAGTTTTCTACTACAAAAAAGTAAAGAAAAGGCTGTGAGAGTGGAAATGAGTAAAACTGTCATTGTTTGTAAGTGAAATGATACGGTGTTTAGAAAATCCAAAAGAAACCACAGAAACTATTATAATAATTGAATTTAGTAATGCTATCAGAAATAACATCAAATATATAAAATCAACGGTAGTTCTAATATACCAGCAACCAATAATTAGAAAATTAAAATTTAGGGGCGCCTGGGTAGCTCAGTCGGTTGAGTGTCTGACTTCAGCTCAGGTCATGATCATGGTCTGTGGGTTCAAGCCCCTCATCAGGCTCTGTGCTGACAGCTCAGAGCCTGGAGCCTGCTTCGGATTCTATGTCTCCCTCTCTCTCTGCCCCTCCCCCATTCATGTTCTGTCTCTGTCTCTCAAAAATAAATAAACGTTTTAAAAAATTATTTTAAAAAAGAAAATAAAAATTTAAAACAATTTATATCACTGAAAACTATTAAGTATCTATGAATAAATCTAATAAAAGAGATGCATACAGAACATACAGAAAACTGAAAAAAAAGAAATAAATAGAAAGGAGATAGGATTATGCTTATGTACTATTTGATTCACTATTTTATTTTTTAATGTTTATTTATTTAGTTTGAAAGAGAAAGCATGAGCAGGGGAGGGGCAGAGAGAGAGAATCCCAAGAAGGCTTCACGCTCAGCATGGAGCCCGACACGGGGCTTACTCTCCCGAATGTGAGATCATGACCTGAACTGAAATCAAGAGTTGGTCACATAACCATCTGAGCCACCCAGGCGCCTCACTGACTCATTATTTTGAAGACTGGTCTAGGGGCGCTTGGGTGGCTCGGTCAGTTGAGCGTCTGACTTCGGCTCAGGTCATGATCTCGCTCACGGGTTCAAGCCCCGCATCAGGTTCTGTGCTGACAGCTCAGAGCCTGGAGCCTGCTTCAGCTTCTGTGTCTCCCTCTCTCTCTGCCCCTCACCTGATCACGCTGTCTGTCTCTCTCTGTCTCAAAATAAATAAATGTAAAAATTTAAAAAAAAAAAAAAAAAAAAAAAGACTGGTCTATAGATTCAGTTCAATTCCAATCAAAATTCCAGCAGGCGTTTTTGTGTAAATGGGAAGTTGATTCTAAAGCACCTATGAAATAAAGGGCCTGGAATAGAGAAGACAGTCTCAAAGCAGAACAAAATAAGCTGAAGGAAGGATTTACACTACCTAATATGAAGATTTACAATAAAGCTAAAATGGTCAAGCCAGTGGCACAAAGACAATATAGGTCAAAGGAACAGAACAGAAAGCACAGAAACAGATTCATATATAGATAAATGTATAATTTAAGGCAAAGGTAAGAATGTAGAATTTTCAAGAAATTGTACAGCACCAACTAGATATCCACATGGAGGAAAACTAATTTTGACCCCTACATCACAACATATTCAAAAACCAACTCCATATAGAAAGCAGCTTTAACATTAGAAGATAAAACAATCGAGCTTCCAAAAGAAAACATAGAAGTCCTTGAGATACATAAGACTTTTTTAACAAGAAAATACTACTGCTCAAGAAAAAAATGAATGGCTTAGACTTTCTCAAAATTATAGACTTCTATTCCACAAGAGAAATCATTGCGAGTAACTAGACAATCCACCCACTGGCAGAAGGTATTTTTGATACACATATTCAACAAATGAGTCAAATATAAATAACTCTTGCACATCAATATGAAGAAAGGCAGACAATCCAACAGAAAAATGGACACAAGACTTGAAGGGAAACTTAATAAAAAAACATCTCAAAATGGCCAAAAGATGAATTTAAAGGAACTCAACTTTGTTAGTCATCAGGAAAATGCAAGCTAAAATTGCAAGGAAATACCATTACTCATCTACTAGAATGGCTACAATTTTTTTAACGGATAATAATGCACGATAGGGAGGCTGTATAGCAAGTAGAATTCTCCTACACTGTTAGTGCAGGCATGAACTGGGTACAACACTTTGGCACATTATTTGGCAATATCTACTGAAAATGGAATCTACACTTCATGTGACCCAGGAATTCAACAGAAGTACTTACATATGTTCACCAACGGATAAATAGAAAAATGTTTATAGGAGCACTACTCTCTGAGACCCCAAACTGGGAAAACACAAAAAGGCATCAGCCACAAAACCCATAAATAGTGCCATGTAACACCATGGAAAACTACATTGCAAAGACGATGATGATTGTTAAGTGCAACAAAATGCATGAATCTCACCAACGTACCTTTGAATGAAAGCCACACATAAATGTTACAATGCAGCATATAATTCCATTTTGAAAAGCTGAAGAACAAGAAAAACTCATCTATGATGAGTGCAGGATACACATATGTGTAGAATTCAGGATAATGGTCTTCTTCAAGGAGTGGTCTTTGGCGGGGTAGAGGGGGCGGGATTTCCATGTTGCTAGTTGTGGGTAAATGGGAGAGGGTTGGTCTTTGCCCCTGGTTGCTGACACAGAGCTCCTGAGTGATGAGAGTCAGAGGGGTGTGTTTTGTTTAATGGGGTGACTCTTCGCAGACACCTGGGTACTTCAGGAGGGGATTGGTCAACAGAAAGACCAAGCTTTGATTAAATTTTGGAACTTTCAATTGACTGATGAATGGATAAAGACGATGTGGTGCATATATACATATATATACACACACCCACATATACACATATATACACATACACACACACATATATAAGTACACACACACAATGGAATATTACTCAGCGATCAAAAAACCAAAATCTTGCCATTTCCAACAACGTGGATGGATCCAGATTGTATTATGCTAATGAAATAAGTCAGGCAGAGTAAGACAAATATCATATGATTTCACTCATGTGCTGAATTTAAGAAACAAAACAGATGAACACAGGAGAAGAAGGAAAAATAAGATACAAACAGAGAGGGGGGAAACCATAAGAGACTCTAACTCTGCCACTTAACACCTGTGTGACCTTCGGTATTCAGTTAACTGTCTCAGGCTCAGGACCCAAATGTAAATACTACCTTTCCTGTGAACCCCACAGGACGGCATGAACGTGAGGAAAACCAGTGGACACAGAACAGCACCGTCAAATACTTCGGCTAGTCAGCTACCTCATCAGTCACATAGCAAAGCATGCCAGGAAATGTTACTAACCTCTTACTGCTACTACACAGCAGATCCTTGAGACCAGGGATCACCTCCTTCTTCAGGACTGGGAACAGTGTACATGATTTTTTTTAAAAGGCTACTTGATGCATGAATGATGTTCAGAGCCCTCCAACTAGGTAATAAAATTAATCTCCTAACTAACTGAAAGAAAGAAGTTTGGAACTTTGGGGGCTCCTGGGTGGCTCAGTCAGGTAAGCATCCAACTCATGATTTCAGCTCAGGTCACGATCTCATGGTTCATGCAGTCGAGCCCTACATTGGGCTCTGTGCTCACAGCGTAGAGCCTGCTTGGGATTCCCTGGATCCTCTGTCTCCCTCTCTCTGCCCCTTCCCCAACTCTCTCTCTCAAAAATAAGTAAATATTAAAAGAAAATTTTAAAAAACAAAGTTTGGAACTTTCAGCCTCTATCCCCCAACCTCCAAGGAAGGGAGATGGGCTGGGAATTGAGTTCATCATCAATGACCAATGGTTTAATCAGTCATGCCTACATCATGAAGCTGCCAAAAAAAACCCTAAATGAGGATACTGTCATAGCACCGTGTGGTGACTGACGGTGACTGATGGTAGCTCTACCTGCGGTGAACACAGCACAATTTGTAGAGAAGTTGAATCACTGTGTTGCACACTTGAAACTAATGTAATATTGTGTATCAACTCTACTTAAAAAAAATGTTCTACGGTGGGAATGCAAACTGGTGCAGCAGCCTTGGAAAACAGTACGGAGGTTCCTCAAAAAATTAAAAATAGAACAACCCTACGACCCAGCAATTGCACACTAGGTATTTATCCAAGGGATACAGGGGTTTCAAATGGGCGCATGCACACCAATGTTAACAGCAGCACTATCCACAGTAGCCAGATATGGAAAGAGCCCAAATGCCCATCAACTGATGAATGGATGAAGACGATGTGGTGTATGTATACAAATACTACTACTCAGCAATCAGAAAGAATAAAATCTTGTCATTTGCAACAACTGGATGGTATTATTTTAAGTGAAATAAGTCAGTTAGAGAAAGATATCATATGATTTCACTCATATGGGGAATTTGAGAAACTTAACGGAAGACCATGGGGGAAGGGAAGGAAAAATAAGATACAAACAGAGAGGGAAGCAAACCTTAAGAGACTCTTAAATACAGAGAACAAACTAAGGGCTGACAGTGGGGAGTGGGCAGGGGCGAGGGGGAAATGGGTGATGGGCACTGAGGAGGGCACTTGTTCGGATGAGCACTGGGTGTTGTATGTAAGCGATGAACCCTGGGAATCTATTCCTGAAGCCAAGACTACATTGTATGTTAGCTATTGTGACAATAAATTTTTTTAAAAAATGTTTTAAACCCTAAATGACCTAAATGGCAGGGTTTGGAGAGCTTCTAGGTTTGTAAATACATCAAAATGCTGGGAAAGTGGCACATAAAGAGGGGCAAGCTCTACGCCCTTCCAGCACACCTTGCCCTAAGTACCTCTTCGAGATCGCTGTTCTAGGGTTGTATCCTTTATAATAAATCTGCATTGGTGATTAAAGTACTTTTCCTTTTTTAAAAGTTTATTTACCTGTCTTGAGAGAGAGGGCACGCGCACACACATGCTGTACCGTCAGCACAGAGCCTGACACGGGGCTCGATCTCATGAACTGTAAGATCATGACCAGAGCTGAAATCAAGAGACGGCCGCCTAACCGCTAAGCTGACCAAGGCACCAGGCACCCCAGTGAAGTACTTTGCTGAGATCTGTGAGTTGTTTTAGCAAGTTATCAAATGGTGAGAGGCGCGTTTCAAAACCCGACTCGGGACGACGCAGGACAGAGGGGAGAGTAACGTGGCAGCCGGCATCTGACGTGAGCGCTGTCTGGTGGGGTGGGGCCCGCACCCTCTGCAGCCTGGCACTGACTCTGGACACAACAGTAGGACACCCAGCTGGCGCTGGAAAAATGGTGTTGGGAAAGACACCGGGTATCTGGTGTCAGGAAAAAAATAAAAGACCTCAAGTTGGTGATGTTCTATTTCCCGAGCTGGCTGCTGGCTACACAGCTCTGCTCGCCTCGTCCAGATTCACCAAGGTGTGTACTTACGACCTGAGCGCTCTTCTCTATGTGTGTGTGAATACAAAGATTATGTTTAAAAGCATGTCCATGTCAGGGGTGCCTGGGTGGCTCAGGTGGTTAAGCGACCGACTTCGGCTCAGGTCATGATCACACGGTTCGTGGGTTCGAGCCCAGAGCCTGGAGCCTGTTTCAGATTCTGTATCTCCCTCTCTCTGCCCCTCCCCTGCTCATGCTCTGTCTCTCAAAAATAAATATTTTAAATTTTTAGAGAAGGATCTCCAAAAGTTAGTATATTTCTGCTGGTTAAAGTCTAAAAGAATAGAGTCCAAGAGAAAAATAAATAAAGCAGAGTGAGTGGCCTGAGCCTGTGTGTGGACAGGAGAGGGATTCATCAAGAGGCTGAGCACACAGCCTTTGTAAAATTTAGTTCCAGGGTGTGGGGGCACCACTTAAAGTTACGCTCCATCATTTAATGAGAGAAATTAGAAATGTAAATAATCTTTAGTCCAAAATGGCTTTTAAATCCTCTAATAATGGAAAAACCAATAGCCTGTAGAGAGCATTACACAAAGAATAATTTCACATTATAAATAGAGGAAAATTCATCAACTCTGGTTTTAATAGCCTCTGGGTTTTTTAGTGGCATCTTCTTGGGACTGTTATCAACCCTGAAAAATGCAGTGTATCTTTATTAAATTATAGCAAGATAAATTTTTCAGTTTTCCCCACACACAGCCATATACTGTACCTGAGCACTAATACTGACTTCTCAAGTCGAGTAAGCAGTCTCGTCTCCAACGTATGACTTCACATTGAATTTGAGTAACACGGCTCTCCTTCCCGGGCTATAGATGTGCTTTGCCTCACCAGGGTGCACGCCTATGCCACGCTGAAACATTTGATTAGCAAACGGATTCCATCAAGCTAACCCTGAGTAGGAAACCTCATCAACAACACCATGCCCAAGTTCAAATAAAAGCCAGGAAGGAAGGGAGGGAGGGAGGAAAGAAGGAAAGAAGGAAGGAAGAAATCCTACACTGTTCAGAAAGTCCAGGCGTTGTCTCACCCGGCTTCACAGAGAGTTAACTATGTGGGAGACGATGAGCTCGCAACGGTGAGTGGGGCGATGGTGAGGAGGATCCTGGCTCTGAAACGGTCCACGGGCCAGCGGAGAAGAAGGCCCCAAGGACAGAAGTTTCAGCCACGGCGCAACACTGGCGGGGCGGGCAGATTTTACAGAAGAGAAGGTTCCACAGGGAGACCTGGGGAGAACAGAGTTGATGGGAAACTGGGTGTTCCAGGCACACACGAAAATACAACCAAACTCTAAACAATCCTCCAGGGCCAGTGGAAGAGGAGAGTGGAAGAGAGGCCGTGCAGGTGGGAAGCCTCCAAAGGAACCTCCTCAGAAGAGTTCCTGCGTCTCTGGCAGAACTGTGAAGCGTCACCGAGGAGGGAGCTCAGGAGACCATCTAGAAGGCCGCAGTCGTCTGCGTGGAAAATAGGGGGCCTCACTCAGGAATGGTGAGGAAGGCCCGATTCAAGAGATTATGAGAAGGTGGGACCAATGTCAGTTGGTCCTGACTGGATACAGAGGGAGAGGAACACGGAAAAACCTAGGCAGACTCTAAAGTCAACAAGATTCAAATGATGGGAGGGGTGATGACGGGAAGGGCCTCAGAAAGGGACGGCAGCGTAGGAGGCTGACTAACGCCATCTTGGACGAATCGCCATGGTGACCACGCTGGGACCTGAAGCCTCCCCGACCCCCGACACATACATTCCTTCTGTCTAGCCACACCCTTGGGGCGCAATGTCCTCCGTCTACACTGGCGGTAGGACCACTGTGAGTCTCCAACATCTCCTCCAGGCAGCCCTCCTGTGTGCTCCAAGACGTCAAGGTTATCAAAGCAGGTCTCACTGGAGGTGGGGTCACGCAAGACACGCTTCTGTCCCTAAGTCCCCTGGATAAACCATTTCTCCTCAGACTGGATTTGTCAGCCTTTTCCTTCAGTCTTCATGCTCCTTGGGCTTCGGGGTGTGTTGACCTCCCTTCCCCGGAAAAGGTGGGGACCACTCCTGCCCTGAATTATCGCTGCAGACTGACTATATAACCCCCCCACACACACATAGATTACCCCAGGCTGGATGACACCCTAAGTCAGGGAATGCAGGGAAAACTAAGCAAATAAAGTTTGGATAACATTTTGTTTACCACATGTTGGGGGGGGGGGGGCTGTGGGGAAATCAAGGTACAAATTTCAGGTACAGAGGCGCCTGGGAGGCTCAGTCAATTAAGCATCTGACTCCTGATCTTGGCTCAGGTTGTAATCTCACGGTTTGGGAGTTCAAGCCCTGTGTCGGTCAGGCTCTGCGCTGACAGCAGGAAGCCTGGTTAGGATTCTCTCTCTCCTTCTCCCTCTGCCCCTCCTGCTCACCCTCTCTGTCTCTCACCCTCCCCCAAAATAAATAAATAAACTTTAAAAGAAAAAAAGAAACTTGAAGTCAAGCTGACCCTCGCAGAACACAGGTTTGAACTGTGTCGGGTCCACTTATACTCAGATTTTTGTTTTAGATAAATACTGTGCGGTACTGTATAAATATTTAGCTTCCTTATGATTCTCTTAATAACCCTTTCCTTTCTCAGGCTTACTTTATCATAGGAATACAGTATATAATGTGTATACAAAATACATATTGCTGGACTCTTCAGGTTATCCATAAGGGTTCGATCAATAGGCTACTGGCAAAGCTTTTAGAGTGTCCCAAGTTCTTGGATTTTCAACTGCAGCCCCAAGCCCCTCGTTGTTCAAGGGTCCACTGCAGGTAGAAATATGGGCCTTGACGTAAGAAGAGTGGTTGAGCCTGCAAACAATTTCCAGTGTCATGTCCATAAGGATGCTGTGGACAGTGTGTGAAGGACCTTTTAGTGAGGGATTGATGACAATGAAAATTAAAGCCTCGTAGTCACTGTTAAGAGAAGTCACAATTTTCAGCGTTGGAAGGGAGGAGGCAACAGCCTTCAGCATAAACAGTGATGTTCACTGTCACTATTACAATGATAAGAAAAGTACATGGGAACATCTGAGCTGGTCTGAGAAAGGATTTAAAAATAACATTGAAGATTAAACTATCAGGGATGGAAAAGCTCCCCTCCACCATCCAATAAACAAATTCCTGAACAATCCCTCCTCTTCCTTGTTCATCTTAAATGAAATCACTACTCTAATTTGGAAGATTAATTCATATTTAACTACTCTGGCTTTAAAATGCACTAGAGATTTAAATGCCAAACTCAGTCCTGCCTTTCCTTTTTTTTTTTTTTTTGCCCCCCTCAAATTCTATGTCCAGAACTTCCTCTCTCAAATAAATACCACCTCCCAACCTCAGTGATTAGATTCAGCCCCCCTCCCATTCTCAAAGCCACATCTTGCCTCTCTCTTACTGTGACGTAGATACTTCTGAGTCTCCAACCCTATTTTAAAGATTTTTTAAAATTTTTTTAATGTTTTATTTCTGAGAGAGAGCGAGCGAGCAAGAGAAAGAGCATGTGAGCAGGGGAGGGTCAGAGACAGAGGGAGACAGAGAATCTGAAGCAGCTCCAGGCTCCGAGCTGTCAGCACAGAGCCCGACGTGGGGCTTGAACCCACAAACCGTGAGATCATGACCTGAGCCCGTGAGATCATGACCTGAGCCGAAGTCGGACACTTAACTAAAGATTTTATTTTTAAGTAATCTCTACACCCAAAGTGGACCTTGAGCTCACAACCCTGAGATCAAGAGTCACTTGCTCCACTGACTGAGCTGGCCAGGCGCCCCCTCTCCAACCCCATGTTAACCTTCCTGAGCAGAAGGCCATGTTTTCCCCCATTATTACGCCTCTCCTCCAGGACATCACTCACCAATGCTGACTGCGTAACACCGCAGAGGAAGATTAACCCAGGAGCTCACTGGGGTGAAAGAGAATGAATGATGAATCTCATTTTTAGTTCTGTTTTTAATTTTATTAGAAAAAGTGATGTCGTCTGCCCAGCTGACCTTTTTCCTCTCTCCCCTCCTACCCTTCTCTAGCCCCAGTGACCTTCATCATGCTTCAAACACTCTAGCTTTGGGCGTCAGACTGGAGTAGCGACTGAGTCTCTGAAGGGAAAGGGAAGGAAGCAGGAAGGCAGCTTTCCAAGGGCAGCGTGAGTGAACTAGAGGTGCCTCCCGGCCCCCTGGCTCCTGGATTCCAAGTGCCCAACCCTTCACTTCTGACTCAGAGACCAGACCAAACGACACGTCTCCTTACACAGGTATTGCCTCTTTAGGCACTTGCTACACAAGTGCTTTCTCCTTCATTTTCAATGAACACTCCATCATTATATAAAATGCTAAATAACCATAATCATGCTTCTAAATGATAACCTTGGGGTGGCCCTGGGAATAAAGTCCAAGGAGAGTCGGATTGTTCTCGCAACTAAATTTCTAAAAGTCAAACAAAAAAACCTGCCTCATCAATGGAAAAACTGCTTTATATCCATCCAGCTACCAAAGAAACTTGATTCCTCTGTCCCTTCTGTCTGAGGCTTGCTGAGAAAATAAAAATCCCTAAAGGGTGAACCCGTCCATCTAAATAAAGGTTACCCAGTGCTGGACTAGTGAAATCTGGAACTCGGTTTTCGGTACCAAACCTTACCAGACTGAAAATGTAATAAATCTCCACCGTGCTAGGTCAGAAGGCACCCGAGGAAATCTGAAGACCGTCTATCGGCAATGGTGGTCATCGGTTCCTTTGTTTCTGTCCCGCATGGTCACACGTCTTGTCTCTCAGAGAAATGACAGCCACAGCACTCGGTCCAGAATTAGAGGGGAATTACTGAGAACCTCGGCCCTCATTCTGGTGATGAAGAAACCCAGCTGTTGTTCCCTTTTGCTGCTAATACATCCTTGGGCTAGTCTGCCATGGGAACGTTGAGCCGGATCCTTTCGGTAATTTTATAGTCAGAGAGGAACGGTCATTCACATTCAGACTGCAGCGTGTTCACTGCTTACGGAAAACAATTTCAGGATTTTCAACCCTCATCTCCTTCATATCCCTCATTAAGTACAGTTTGAATCAATTTTCTTGCTATTATTTTTCGGTGTTCAATTACTGAGCATAATGACTCTCTCTGTTTTCAATCTGAGATGTCCGTGTTTTTTCATCTCGTACCAGTGCTGGCCATACAGGTGAACGACGCCACACAGGGTCCCTTCTACGGAAGACATCGCACTGCTCTGCGTCGGGCTTCGCGCCTTCTGTTTGGTCTTAGCTTTGTATAAAATATACACAGAATCTCTCCAACGCACTTGGGCTCTAGACAACTACAAAGTCTGATGAAGGCCATTGCAATCACAGGAAAAACTCTAGACTGAGGGCAGAGGACCTTGGCTCACATGCTGTGACACCTTGGAACTAAATGTCATTTATTAAATGCCTTCTGGTTTGCCGCAGACTGGGGAATCCTGAACCTTTCTAATGGAAATGAGGGTTTCCATCTGCGAAAACCACCCATCCCTCAGCGTTTGCTCCGTAAGACAAGTAAGCTAATTAGTGGTATGAGTGCCATGCAGGTATCTGCTCTTCCCTACATCTTCCCATCCTCTTTCTGAACTTGCTCTTCAAGGGCCAAGGTCTCCCCTTCTCCTCTAAGCCCATGGGTTCCGCCCCCCTCCACCCAGGGGTCCTTCTCCATCACTCGGTTTTGGCGCTCACCCATCAACTGATGACTTCCAGAAGGACGTCTACACAAGTCTTTCCACTTCCAGCCGATCCATACACACCTCCACCAGCTGCCGGACAGGTCCCTTTACCTCAGCATGCACAGTCACTCTCTCCTCGTGTGCACCTTCCCCGAAAGTTAATGACCCAGCCATCCACTCAGGCCAATATGTTCCATGCCTCCTTGGGTCCCACTTAGCCTCTCACCCCTCCCACATGACCTCAGGTCACACTCATTCTGTCTCCTACATATTTCTCAAGGCTGTCCCCTCTGTCTACCATCAAAGACTGTCAAGTGCAACATTTTCCTGCTCCCGGTCCATGGCAGGCCTTCTAGAAGATTCCCATACCTCCACGAAGTCCTGCCCTCATCCTCTCAGCCCAACCCGGAAGTCTACTGCACCTCAATGAGCAGTTCCCATATACTTCCAGGCCTTTCCACCCCAAGTTTCTGACTCTGCCTGAGGCCTTTCTCTGGCCACAGAGGCTCATTCAGCCTGAGTGTGGACAGGCCAGAGCACCAGGGAGTTTATCCTCCAAGGACCACCGTCAACCAATGAAGGACAGGAATTGGCAGGCAGACATCACAGGGTCCTCACTCCCACACCGACAGTTCTGAGGTGTGTATCATACACTCTCTCCAGCACGACTGAGCCCCAATTGCCCACGGAGGAAGCTATTTAAGAGCCCCCTCCCCGCCCCCCGTAAGCCCTCCTTCTCCTGTAAGGCCTGCCTGTGCTTTCTGGAATCACCTCCCAAATGACCTGCTTGCACTCAAGTCCGTTTCTCAGATCCTCACCTGTCAAGCAACATTTTGAGGAGATAAGCAGAATCAAGGAACTACTGTGGATCTGCCGGGGCGCGGATGGGCCGAGGAGGAAAGAGGCCCGACACACGACAGAGGGCGGCCCCTACGTACAGAAGGGAGGCTGGCGAGCCAAACAAAGCCTGAAGCCAGGGGGGAATGGAGGTGGGGCACTCCCAACATCCTGCTCCTGAAGAGGATCCGGCAGTACGAGCACCCACTCCCAGGCCTCAGTGTCCCGCCCCCCAAACTTCATATTCTTCCTCAGACCCACGCCCAGGCAGTGGGATCCCCGCCCTCAACCTCTTTGGCCGACGTCAGAAACCCGACGGAGGGCAGCCCTGCATGCTCCGGGGGCAGGGTGGCCCAGGTCCCCGGCATTCTGAAACGAAAGGTCTAGCTCACCTTCCCACCAGACACGTCAGCGCACGCGGCAGGGAACGTGCACACGCGCAAGGGCAAGACACAACGTGCATTAGGTTGTACAGAGCTTTGTGGAGTAAAATCTTCCAAAGGTTTGGAAACATCTATGTAACTCAAGAGCTCACAAACTCTTCCTCGTGAAAACAAAGAAGTGTCTTCGCATTCCATCCCTGGGCTACGAAAAAAAAAAAAAAAAACAGCCCCCAAAAGAAGTTTCCTGCAGAGGCCTCAACCCTCTATCAGCTGTGAAAATATGCTTTCCTCAGAGGGATTCTCCATCTAGTGTACAAAGTGTGTAACGAAGCAGGAAATGAAGGGGCGCCTGGGTGGCTCAGTCGGTTGAGCATCCAACTTCAGCTCAGGTCATGACCTCGTGGTTCGTGAGTTTGAGCCCCACATCGGGCTCTGTGCTAATGGAGCCACATCGGACTCAGAGCCTCAGCCTGGAGCTGCTTTGGATTCTGTGTCTCCATCTCTCTGCCCCTCCCCTGCTTGTGTTGTCTTTCTCTCTCTCTCAAAAATACACATTAAAAAAAAAAAAAAAAGCAGGACATGAAAAGAATCTTTTTTAAAATTATTCTCCTCTTTTGGGGCACCTAGGTGGCTTAGTCGGTTGAGCATCCGACTTTCGCTTAGGTCATGATCTCGCGGTTCGTGGGTTCAAGACCCGCGTCGGGCTCTGTGCTGACTGCCAGCTCAGAGCCTGGAGCCTGTTTCAGTCTGTGACTCCCTCTCTCTCTGACCCTTCCCTGCTCACGCTGTCTCTCTCTCTCCTAGGAATAAATAAAACATTTAAAAAAAAAAAAAAAAAAAGATTCTCCTCTCAAAGACCAACATCTTACTGGTATTCAGCCAGACTTAAATCTTCCAGTCTCTCAGCACTAAGGTGAACAGCAAACTGTACATCCCTAAACTACATTTTATTAATAGGACTTGGGTCCTATAACGAAACTTCTAGAAATTACTAAAACCCCCTCTGTAGTAGAATTGTTGTACCATAGGTCAAGCCAACGAGGGCCGCTGAGATGTGGAGAAGCGCTTGTTTTACACACGTTTATTACAGGAGCACTGCATGTGGTAAACTTTGAGCCAATCCCATGTCCACACTGTCCGTAAGGGAAGTCACCGTCAACGTGGGAACGAAAAGCCTGCGTTTCCCGTCACAAGGGAGTGGACGGCACCAGACACCGAGCAATCCTGATTCTTACCACAGAATCTCAAACGAAACCAGCACCCTGTTTCAAGAACTCACCCTGGTTCCTTCTCACATGCGTTCCTCGAATGCACGATCCCCCGCAGAGGCTGAGGCTCGGGGGAGCTCATCTGGAAATGTCCTTCCTGTCCCTTCAAAGCCTCCTGTGACCGGGAGTCACATGCGAGCGCCCCAGCTGATTCATCAGCTCAAGTTCCAGTGCCTTGGATCTGACCGTGAGGACGGACTGCACGGACGCTTCGTGCTGGGGGAAGCGCAGCAAACCGTGTGCAGGTTGTAGCTGTTAGAAAACTCAAGGGCAGTCGCCCAGCAAGGTCATGACGTCACACAGCTCCCCCCGGCACCACACCTGCTCCCTAGCACCCATCAGGAGTCCACGTGGCAAATTCCTTAGGAACTATCACAGGACGATGCTGCAAACAAGCTGGGAGCTGCATCAAGAAGATTCTAGACTGTGTGTGTGTGTGGGCGTGTGTGTGTGTGTGCACGCACGCACACACACCTACACACACACACACGTGCAAACAGAAAGAGAATCAAACACTGTATGAAAGAAGCAAGTCTGGCTTTTGCTTACATTTGAAAATTCTGCTTTAAAGAAGTGTTTACAATTGTCAGCACCACATAAGTGAGAGCAACATGGACCAGGCTATTTTCTTGGCAGCCTGTCTGAGATTTCTAAGAAGCCCTAAATTCACTATACTTGCTGTGTCCCAATGGTTCTAAAGACAGTAATTTTTCTTCATGCAGACAATATTTAAAATATCAATGAATATAATCAATCCCCAAATACTATTTCAAAACAATCATCGTTACTGCTTTGCTCATGGTAGAAAGTGTAGCTAGTTAACAGGCTCTGAAACATTATCTCCAGGCACCACAAGTCAAGTGGAAAGCGGACGGAAAACACACTGGCCAGGGAAGCCAGTATTTAAATGTGGCACTAAAAATGCATTTCACACCCAACTTCATCAATCACCAACCAATCTTAGTTTGCATCTCGGCTACCAAAAGAAAATGGGATTTGTTTCCCTGAAGAAATATGTCACAGCTCTGCTTGAATTATTAAGCTTTACGATTATAGAAAGAAACAGAGTCAGAAAGGAAAAAAAAAAAACAGAGAAAGAAAAGTAAACGCAAAAGACATAAAATTAGAGCCAGATTGCCATCTACAGACAGACATCAGCACTGCTCGCTCACACAGCATCAGACACCAGAGCATCAGTAACCATCAACAGTAAAAGAAAGACAACATGTACGTTACCGTCTGAATCACAATAAAAATCAAAATAGCCTCCCAAGTCTGTTTTTTGGAAGTAACATGAGAACAGAATATGGGTAACAAACCCTGGATCAAAAATGTACACAATTTAACGTATGATAGGAGATGAACTGATCCTCACTCTAAAATGTAACGCTTTGAAAGAAAACTAAGTCAGTTATTTAATTCCAAATTTAAAATACTACTAAGTAGAAAAAAAAAAAAACTTTCATCTTTAACATCAAATTCTTGCTTGTATGTTTTATGTGATATTTGTATAAGTTACAAAATGATCACCATAAGTGTAGTTAACATCTGTCACCATACACAGTTACAAAAAAAAAAAAAAAAAGACTTTTTCTTGTAATGAGATCTTTTCATACCTACTCTCTCAGCAACTTTCAAATATGCACTATGGCATTAAATTCTTGCATTTTGTACTCACCTTGACTAACCACGGACCTTCATTTTGCTTACGGGGCCTCTTGCTTTTACTTTTCTAGAGAATAAGAGCCCCTTGAAATAGGACTATCCAAAGGCTTGGTTCTAATTACTAGAATAGACAGCATTAAAGCAAAAAGCCATTGCAATAGCAAATGAATAAGAAAGTTGACTTAAGGAATGGAAAAAGAGAGAGAGATTTAATATCATAACCTGGAAATTTTGATAGTCAAAGACATCTGGAGGGATATCTGATAGGGGGAAATAGCTCAATTTTCAAAACTACAGACTTAACACGAATATCTTTACGATTGTCAAGTGATGATTTAATCTAGTGAACCACACAAAATCTTTTCATTTTCCCTGGAAAAAATTGTTTTGGGAAGCCAAGATTCATTTTCCAGGTTATATGTTCTTTCTATCAAGATAAAAAGATACAAAATGCTTCATCTCAACTCTTAATGTACACTTATACGTACCTAAGACACTTAGATGGATCATATAGGTTTCTTATTGGGGACAAAAAAATCCACTCCCCAAAACTGTCACTTGAAAGACACCAGCCATTGTTCCACATAACAATGAGATCTAACAGTTAGAAACCTACAGTCCATGCGTTATAAAATGTCATAGGGGGCGCCTGGGTGGCTCAGTCGGTTAAGCATCCGACATCAGCTCAGGTCATGATCTCAGAGTTGGTGAGTTCAAGCCCCACATCGGGCTCTGTGCTGACAGCTCAGAGCCTGGATCCTGCTTTGGATTCTGTGTTTCCCTCTCACTCTACCCCTCCCTCCCTCCTTCTCTCTCTCAAAAGTAAGTAAACATTCAAAAAATAATAACAATAAAATAATAAAATGTCCTCAGAACATCAACACTTAAAATGGGTAGTTCTCTAAAACAACAGCCAGGCTCTCCAAACACGAGGGAAGAACACCGTAGGCTTCTACCTTTTCTTGGCGCTTTAAAAAAAAAATAACTCACTTCAACATTCAACGGTTTATATTCAACCACACACAGGTACAATTGTTGCTGGAAACCGCAAATTTCTACAAAAGCAAAAATACTGATCATTTAACTTTTTTTTCATATTTTATTTTATTTATTTTTGAGAGAGAGATAGAGACACCATGAGCAGGGGAGGGTCAGAGAGAGAGGGAGACAAAGACACTAAAGCAGCTCCAGGCTCTGAGCTGTCAGCACAGAGCACGACGCCGGGCTCGAAACCATGAACAGTAAGATCATAACCTGAGCTGAAGTCGGACGCTTAACCGACTGAGCCACCCAGGCGCCCCTGATCATTTAACTCTTTAATAAAGGTCACTTTCCAGCAAAAGAGGGAAGTGTTGACACAGCCTTGTGATTCCAGGTCTTTGCAGATGGGAAACAAGATAAAGGTTCCCTTTCCTGTTAGAAACAACTAAATCGAAAGTCTTTAAAATGGACATCTGTCGGGTCACCTGGGCGGCTCAGGTCATGATCTCATGGTGTGAGTTCAAGCCCCACATCGGGCTCTGTGCTGACCATGAGAAGCCTGCTTAGGATTCTCTCTCTGCTTCTCCCTGCTCACTTACAATCTGTCTCTCTTTCTCTCCGAATAAATAAAGTAGAAAAAAAAAAAAAAAACAGTCAGATGCTTAACTGACTGAGCTATCCAGGTGCCCCTAAAGCAAAATCTTAATATGAACCCACACTATGCAGATGGCTGCTGGGGTCCCCAAAAGTCAAGAGCCTTGACCGAGGTCCACAGCAGAACCATCACCAGAATCCAGGACTCCCATCCCCAGCTGGTCACTGAAACCTCTGAAGAGGTCAAGCCCCCTCCGTCCCCTCCCGTCTGTCACTGGCTCAGTCACGCAGCCCATTCCGCTAGTCCCCCGCTGCTTCCTGAGGACTCTTCCACCACCTGCGGCACGTGCTCTGAACCCCTACACGTCCCTGTGTCCTCTCAGCCGTGGGACCCGCGTCAGCTGGAATTCTAACATGACTCTTCACGTCAACCTCGAAATAAGCTGACGCTCCCAGCCGGCCATGAACCCCAAACCACGGCCCATCCCCCCGTCTTCCTGGGTGCCCGGCCTGACCCCCTGCAGTGTGAGGGTGGATCCCGGGGTGAGAGGGGAGCAGACCTTCCGCCTGGCCACCCCGCCACGCCCGCGGGCTTGCCCCGCCAACACGACGCCTGGAATGAGACCACAAAGAGCCATCTTCCCAAAAACCACCGTGAAAGTTCACCATTGTGATTGCACAAATCTCGCATGGATGAACATTTTTTTTTAATTATTTTATGGCATCTCTCACCTGCTAATGCAAGATACAGAACCAATTTGGGCACATACTGTCTACGGGTGAAGTTCTGTAGTGTCCTCTTAGATATCAGCAAAATTAGTTAAACATCTTTTTGGAGAAAGGGATCTGTGAGTAACAGTAACTCATGATCGATGTGGACGAGAGTTGTAGACACACAAGAGAGAGAGACCAATGTCAATAGTAGTTGGTAAAAATGTCAACCAAACTTTCAACAGAAGAAAAGGATGACAAAGTTTACCTTTTTCTTTGATACAAGTCCGCCACAGAAATATTTTACCTCAAAACCTGTATCCTTGTACACAACCTCTAATTATAAACAGAAATTTAGCAGGAAAAACAGAAGAGTCTTTTGTACACAGAAATTCATTTTCGGAAAACCCTCCCGCATGGCGGTCAGAGGTATCTTCTGTGGGTCCAGAGAAGCAAACGGAACCATTTAAGAATTAAAATCGTATCACAGCCTTAAGAGGAGAATCAATGAAAACAGTGTCATAATAGCAAGGATAAACTTACCACTGTTTGGAATTATCTGTGATGAACTCTTTAACTTCACATTTTGTTTCCCTTTTTTGGGTTTTTCCAAATTCGCTTCTTCTTTTTTCCCTTTCCTCTTCGGGGGCTGCGTTGGGGATGTGTTGTCACTGGACCCAACTGTTGACTTGGACTGACGATCATTTCCCTAAGTGGCAAAAGATTAGACCCTTACCATTGGCTAATGAAATCCCAAAGCAAATCCTAGTCCATTCAAGTCACCCGCCAGTGGTAATAAACAGGGCGCGAGATGAATGCATTCTGCTGACTCCCCAGTCTCCGTCCTAACATCCACGTTTACTTTTCCTAGTGCCAGAGGAAGGGTCTGACAGAGGCAGAAAAATTAAAATAATAGCTAAAAAGTGCTGAATATGTAATAGGTACCAGACACTCCATAAAATTATTTCAGCCTTCACAACCCTGGGAGACAGGCGCTGTTTCGCCCCATTGCAGAGAGGAAGAAATGGGGTCATGGAAGCCAGCAAGCCGCTGCCTTACCGTCCTCTGGTTCTGTGCCTTCTGGAAGAATCAGCAACTACCTATTGGCTGAGGAATCACGACAGCCCTCGGCTCGAACAGCCAGTCTAGAAATACCTCCTAAACCAGCGGTCACCGTGAACACGCAGGTGCCGTCATCCAAGGAGACGCACGCTGTGCTTGTAAAAATCCTCAAATCCCTACTCGTTCGCCAGTGACTGCCGCGCTCCCTGGGGATCACGAATCCAGAGTGCCCCGAACACAAGCGACCTAAGACCACACCCCGGCAAGGCAGCCACCAAGTATCACACATTTGGCAGCGCCTCTGGAGATGAAGACCTTGCATGTGCAAAGCAGGCTCCTTACCACGAAGGTGAGGCTGGGTTTCAAGGGCTCCCGTCACTGACCTAAAAACAGCTCCTGGCGGGGGGGGGGGGGGGGGGGGGGGGGGGGGGGGGGGGGGGGGGGGGGGGGGGGGGGGTCACATAACCACCACAGGAGTGGCTACCACAAGCAGCCACCAAACAGTTTTGTTCACACTCAGCCACTGCGTGGCCATTGCTACAGCAAGAAACTGCCTCCTGACAAGCCCACCTTGGTTTCTTGGATGCTCGGATGCTAAACCCACCTGCGTGCATAAGGTGCGAGGCTCCGCAGGTATAGAAAGAATGAAAGGTTTAGAGAGCAGAGTACCTGGCTCAGAGCCACTGCTCAGCCACTAACCACCTACGGGACCCTGGGCTGACCAGCTCATACCTTCTTTGACCCTGTTTCCTCAGCAGTGGAGAGGGACCGACGTGCCTGCCTTCGGGTCCATCACGAGAAGGAAATGGTAACATTTATAAAATAACTAGCGCAGTGCTTATCAGGCAGTATTTATTCAGGAAGGATCAGAGTATCTCCTCCAAGAGCAGTGTTAATATCTTTTTCTTAAAAATCATATCAAACTCACACCATATTGGGTAAATTTTTATGCAACATCTGCACCACACTAGGATCTGAAAATAAATGTAGTAATATTAAATAAACAAATCTGCCTAGAAACCTATTATAACTGCTCATTTTCAACATTTATATATTCAGCCATCCAGAAGCGTTTAAATGGTTTTAGCCATCACCCAATTAAGAATAGAAAAATTCACAGCCTTACAAATGAAGTTATTTATGCTATTTTGTCGTAGCCTACAAGAAAATGAATTATGCATAGATTTATTAACAGTATGAAAACTTGTCCAAATCCATAACACTCCTTTGCATAATTTAATTTTCCATTCCAGCTGCAATTTAAACATAGGTTTCCATTTAATTATTGCACTAACTGCAACCAGAGTATTTGGTTTTTTCTTCCCTCTTCTCCAATGATTCCTTCTCACAAGGCCAGAGGCTGCCTGGCAGAAGAGACAGCTAACATGAATGCAGTGGAAATTCCAAAACCACCAGCCAGGTCTCATATCCCCACCTACGTTCAGTCGAGTCTATTCATCCCAAGATTTTAAAACTTTAAAAGCCTCGGATGAGCAGAGTGAACCTTCTAGCAAGCCTGCTGGAATGTTCAGAGACACCGCTAAACTTATGAGGATTAAGATGAAACTGAGTGTAGAAGAACTCTCTGGGTCTTGGCAGTATGGCCTTCTACATCTGTCTGGGAGAAGTCATTTTCACAAAGGGGGTATAATGAGGGAAGCCCCATTTTGGAGTGCCTGGGATTCACAGGATTTTAAAAACCAGCTCTCGGGGCGCCTGGGTAGCTCAGTTGGTTAAGCGTCCGACTTCGGATCAGGTCATGATCTCACGACTTGTGGGTTCGAGCCCCGCATCGGGCTCTGTGCTGACAGCTCAGAGCATGTTTCAGATTCTGTGTCTCCCTCTCTCTCTGACCCTCCCCTGCTCACGCTGTATCTCTCTCACTCTTTCAGAAATAAATAAAAAACATTTAAAAAATAAAAATAAATAAAAACCAGCTCTCTTGTTAACTGTACAGGAAGTTCTGATTTACATTTCTGAGAAGGACACTCAAAAGGATGATTTTGGAACATCAAGAAAGACTGGTGGGGGGCGCCTGGGTGGCTCAGTCAGTTAAGCGTCTGACTTCGGCTCAGGTCTGATCTCACCTTTGTGAGTTCCAGTCCCAGGTCAGGCTCTGTGCTGACAGTTCAGAGCCTGAAGCCCACTTCAGATTCTGTGTCTTCCTCTTTCTCTGACCCTCCCACCTCACACTCCGTGTGTGTGTGTCTCTCTCTCAAAAATAAACATTAAAGAAAATTTTTAGAAAAAGAAAAAAGAAAGACTGGTGAATTCCAACAATATAAGGCATGCCTTTGGTAACTGACACCCACGTATCCAATTATTGAATACTGACTGATCACCAGGCACTTGGTAAGAACTAAACTAAACTGGAATAAAGGGAAGAATTTGTTTTGTAAAGAGAAGACTAGAAACAATTTAAATACCTGTCTTTAAAAGGAAAGAAAGAAAGAAAGAAAGAAAGAAAGAAAGAAAGAAAGAAAGAAAGAAAGAAAGAAAGAAAGAAAAAATGTTAATTCATCTAAAGTGTTAACAATGTGGGGGCGCCTCACTGGTTCAGTCCGGAGGGCAAGCAACTCTTGATCTTAGGGTTGTGAGTTCAAGTCCCACGCTGGGTGTAGAGATTACTTAAAAATAAAATAAAATCTTTAAAAATAAAATAAATAATAAAATGCTAATGATATGAAATGAATATATAATAATGACACACAAAAATAAAAATTATGCAAATTATGTAGATTCATACTTATTCACAAGTATATAAATTGTAGGTGATGTATAAATAAAATTAAAGAGGGCAAGAGGGTAAAGAAATGGAAAGAGGGATTCTCCTTTCTTTTTTTGAGACCCACACGTGACTTATAACGTGGATACACAAATAGAGAGTTGTGGCTATTTGGGGGGCTTCGGTAACAGGGGAGTTGTGGGATCTCTTACAGAGAAAACGGTAGTGCTGAGTACTTCTTACACGCTAAGTACCCACTTGTCACGAACATGGTATTATTGTCACCATTTTACAGATAAAGGGGGTTAACTCTCTCAAGGTTGCCCAGGTCTGATTTTCCCACCACACGGAAGCCTCCTGATGCCAAGGCACTACGGGTATTTGTAAAAAGGCATGATGCTCTGACACGGCCACCTGGAAGTGACAAATTGGGTGTTTACACCTGACAGTAAGGCGTGGATTTTACAGCGTGTCCCATGCAAACGCTGGATGCCCTGCGGTACCTGGACCCGGCCCAGCCTCTCGCCCACACACGCCAGCCCATCTGACGGGAAGGGCAGTCCTCTGCCTCGGATAAACAAAAACACTTGACAAGAACCATCCATCTGCCCTCACTCTTCTGAAACCGGATTTTTAAAAATAGTTCCCTAGGCTCTTTCCATCAAGAGCCACTCACTCGGGCTTCCATCATGACCACGGGAAACGCATTCCCAGCCCCCGTGATCAGCTGCCAAAGGCACAGAGGCCTTAAGGTGCCAAGTTTCAGGTATTTTTGTGAGGGAGCCTCACCGCAGAGCCCCTGCCACGGGTGACTTTCAGGGACGCACCCCAGAGGGAGACTTCTAGGCAGGTAAGGAGACCCAGACTCAGGCTGGCGCTTCTCTCACTTGTGAATCTAGTTGACGGCAAGTGTGCAAAAAAGCCCTTGTATCCACCCTGGACTCAGTTTCCCAAAAGGCAAAATGGAGCTTTGGGGGCATCTGGAATTTATCTTGCTTCACGGTGACTCTGTGATACACGGATAATCGTGTTAGTTGTGTGTTTTTTTTTTTTTTTTTTTACCAGACCTTTAGCAATTATATTATTTGAACCTGTAAACTACTCATCACAAGATACATCAGCGACAAGGTAGTAACAAGAACTTTCCGTCTCTGGTTTTAGCTTTCAAATCTCTGAGTTCGCACATCTGCCACTAGGGGCCGCCCTGACCCTACGCGGTGCGTCCCGGCTGCTACACCGCAGCTCGGCCGTTTGACGGGGTGGGTTTTCACGGAGAATAGAATTTATCACAATTCACTCATATTTTCCTTTTGTTTTCAAGGCTAGAACTGCGTGTTAAAATTACTTTCCATGGGCTCATGTCTGATTCTCCCAGAACTAGGAGTCTGTGGAAGGAATGGCTTTCTGTCCTGCTCTGCCCGGGGCGTTCCTTAGCTGTTCCAGAAGGGTCTACATGAGCCCAGGAGCCCTCATCACCCGCACTCTCTACCGCAAGGGTAGATGCTGGTGTCCTAGGCACTTACACACCAGCAGGGGTCCCCTGTGCAGACTCTAGCAGCTTCCCCCCCCACCACCTTTTATATTTTTACTAAATTCGATCAAGGCCCCCACCCCCACCCCCCTTCAATAGAGCAACTCCTAGAAAGCCTGGTGAGAAATGAATTAATAAAAAACCCAGTTCTGCATCACCTTTGATTTGTATCGCAAATTAGAGGGTGCAGACTTGGCAGTGGTTCCCAAAGTCCTGAGCTGGGTCCCCCCCTAAGCCCCTTCCCGCCCACCTCACTCGGGGCCAAGCAGTTAATGATCTTAAAAACATGCACAGTCTCCAGGGACCCAATTAATTAAAGGACAGGAATAAATGAATCCTTCTGTTAAAAACCAAGTTCGTGACTTTGGGATCACTGACCACAGATGGTCTCGTCATGCAGCTCGCCGCCGTCACTCGCTCGCCGGGTAACAGGTTCGGGGCAAACTGGCAGGCACATTAGGGCTCTGCTCAGAGAGAAGCTCCTAGAAGAGCTGCCCTGACCGCCCAGAGATACCGCACCCCTCGCTCGCCCGCCCCATTCCTTGATGTTTTTTTCCTCCAGCTCACCCTGATTAATATCAAATGCCCTGTGTCTTGTTTCTCTTCCTCCTCCTCTAGAAGGTAAGCTCCATACACTTGGTGTTTTCTCCGGAGCCTCTAGCTTCCTCTCCGCACGAGCACTAACACCACACCCAGGACACAACGGGCACTTGAGGGATGCCTGTCGGATGAATGCATCACTCAGTGACAGCAGCTACCACATACTCAAGGACGAATGGTCACAGGTGTCCATCTCCCCTGCAGCCACCTGCCCAGGTCACCTGCAGCGCATGCCCGGGTCCAGCCACCCCACAGCCCCCTGCCTCTGTTCTTCCCCAACCCGCTTCTCGGCAGACACCGCACGCAGAGTGACTTCTCAGGTCAGTCAAACATGGGGCACCTGGGCGGCTCAGTCGGTTAAGCATCTGACTTTTTTTTTTTAATATTTTTATTTATTTCTAGGAGAGAGAGAGAGACAGCGTGAGCAGGGGAGGATCAGAGAGAGGGGGAGACACAGACTCTGAAACAGGCTCCAGGCTCTGAGCTGGCAGTCAGCGCAGAGCCCGACACGGGGCTCGAACCCACGAACCGCGAGATCATAACCTAAGCGAAAGTCAGACGCTTAACCGACTAAGCCACCCCAGCGCCCCAAGCATCTGACTCTTGATCTCGGCTCCGGTCATGATCTCACGGTTCTTGAGACCAAGGCCCATGTCGAGCTCTGCGCTGCCAGCGTGGAGCCTGCTTGGGACCCTCTCTCCGACCTCCCCTACTCTCTCTCCAACTCAAAGTAAAAATAAACATAAAAGTCAAGCAATATCAGTCTCTTCTAACCCTCAGATGGTATCCCATCAAGGAATAAAATCCAAACTCCCATCATGGTCTGTATGACCCGACTGTACGCACCTCTGCAATTTCATCCCGGACCACTCTGGCCTTCGTCCTGCCCTCCTCACACGCCAGCATGCCAGGCTTTCCAGCAAGGCCTTCGTGACTGTTTCCTCTGCCACCGAGGCTCTTCCCTCCCCTGCCCCGCCTTTAGGACTGGCTCCCTTACGTCATTAAGGTCTCAGAGAATTTTATATCACTTAGCGCCCTGCTACATTCTCTCTTCCTCACAGTGCGTATCACCATCTGAAAATGTCTATCTGTTCAGAGGTTGACAGTCCGCCTACCCCATTCTCCTGCCTCCCTACACACACAAGCACTGGAACGAAAGTTCTGTGACGTCTGAAACCATGTCTGTTCACGGCTACAGGGCAGTAGCTCCTGGCACGGAAGTGCTCAATGCATAGGTGTTGAATGGAGACCCGAATGAGCAGATGCATGGGCGGAGGGGCCGATTCCGGAGCGCTGTGGAAAGACGCAAGCTCTCCCGTCATTTTTCTAAGTCAGAGCGTGGAAATGCAATTTCGAGTCTGCTTTCTAGGAGATCGAAGAGTGTCATGATGGGGAGCTTTTGTCTAGAGGCCACGTCCCTGGAGAAGACCTGTCCTGACACCCCCGTCTAACCAGGTTCGCCTTCTAGAGTCTCCCGTGCTGCCCTGGCTCCCTTCTCACCCCACGCTTTCCACTGAAACGCCTCCACCTCAGTAACCATCGCATGAATCGCAAAACCCTCAAAGGCATAGCCTCCCGTTGAACTTCCTTCATGTCCTCTGAAGAACGCACACTGGCCTCCCTGCCTCGTATTTACCAGCCTCACTGCACTAGCTCTCAGCTCCAGCGAAGCAGCTCCCTTCCCAGCCATGTTCTCTGCCTCAACCAGACTGTAAGTTTCCGAAGGGCAAAACGTCGTCGTAAACAGTGTAAGAGCCTCTGCTAACGAATGCGTGATCTTTGTCTGTTGTTATGCTGAGTTCAGCGCACACAAGGACTTCTTTTTCCAAAGAATCACGCACAACATCCAGAAGCGGGGTGGGGGGCGGGGAGATGCCTAAGCCACCCCCGGGAGACAGCGTCAGTGCCAGCAGGAGCTTACCCCACAAAAACCAACAGAGGAATTCTGCGTAGTTAAGTTGGGGGGAATGTTCAGACAGGGGGACATATGTCAGGTCCATTCTGATCACAGCTGGTCAGGCAATTCGATCAAAAGAGCAGAAAGAGAAGCCTCAGCCAGAAAAAGCTGTCCCAACAGCACTCCGGCTGGGAGAAAGTCACCCCCCCTCCCCTCACCCCACTCTCCCCCCCCCACCCCCCACCCCCCCGCCGTGAGGAGGTCCCCAGGCTACGAGGTTAGGACTGAAGAAATGCTTGTCATAGTCCCCCAGGAGAACCATTCAAGGGACATTTGCCGCATTAACAAATAGACGAATGATGGATCGGGGAAACTTTAGAGTGCTTCTCAGTCTTTTAAAGGAATATAACTCAGGAATATCTTTTTTTTTTTTTTTTAACAAAGACTTCCTCTTTAGTCTTTGTCAGAGAGAGAAAATCAGACTGAGCAGGACCACTAATGTGACCTAATATAGCATTTCTTCTTTTGGGGGTTTTAATTTTTACTTTTTTTTAATGTTTACTTATTTTTGAGAAAGAGACAGAGCATGAATATGAGGAGGGGCAGAGAGAGAGGTGGGGGGGAAGAGAGAATCCCAAGCAGGCTCCATGCAGGCAGAGCAGAGCCCAATGCAGGGCTCGAACTCAAAAACTACAAGATCACACAACCTGAGCCAAAGTCAGACAATTAACAAACTGAGTCAGCCAGGCGCCCTGCATTTCTTCTGCTTTTACGTATCGCTGCCCAGATTTCAACTGCGAGATAAGTATATCAGGTCTGTACAGAAGGAAAAAGATTGCCTACTGTGAAATCTATATTTTAAAAATCTTGGCTCAAGGGGCTCCTGGGTGGCTCAGATGGTTAAGCAGCCAACTCTGGATTTCAGCTCCGGTCATGATCTAATAGTTGGTGGACTTGAGCCCCAGGTCAGGCTCTGCACACTGACCGCGTGGGAGCCTGCTTGGGATTCGCTCTCTCTCGCTCTCTCTCGCTCTCTCTCTCTACCTCCCTCCCCTCCTCCCGTTCTGTCTCTCTCAAAATAAATAAATAAACTTTAAAAAACATTAAAAATGCTGGTTCACTTTGAAGAAGTTAGTTATATCACTAATGTTCTAGTGTTGCTTCACATAATTGCTTATATGCCACAAGGCAGCTGAAGTTTTATTTCTTCAAATTTAATTGAAACCCAGAGGACAGTCTCTCTGTATTGTATAGAAATATAGAACATTAATGAGTAAAGCATCTGATACTTACACTCCCTTTAGACTTTCTGGATCCTACGATAGGAGGTAGTGAAGAAGCCTTCTGACTGCAGAAACAAGTTTCAAGTTAGAAATCTGAAGTTATTTTCAAATAACACATAACGCAAGTTAACACGTCACCCCAACTGACAAGCTGATGGACATCAGTGTCTCAAGAAAAGCACACAGCCTTTCCCAAGTTCACAAAGACCACCGTAACATTTCTAAATTCCACTCCAAAAGACTTTTACTGTTAAACTATTTTCATCAATGCTCCCTTATACTTTCAGAGCCACCTTGAATTGTTTCATGGCATTTTTATTCAAATCCCCCAGTTTTCCTTCTGCATTTCAAAAAGCCATTTCCTAAGCCGAGTAATGATTTTGCCCCATTGAGTCAAAACCAGTCAATTTCCATTCTTTTCATAATGTCTGCAGGGTCGACCTCAGAAGCTCAGAAATGGTAAAACACTGGTGCTTGTTTCTACTCAGGGAGCTTCTAAACCAGTCATTCTCAACAAGAAAATAAGTTCTCTTTGGCTAGGAGACTGCTGTTTCAGAGATGTCTATGTTGTTAGGAAGAGACCTTGGAACCCAATGAACCTCTCTGAAAAGAAGACCACACATAGATAAAGGTGGGTCTTACTCGTCCATCTGAGTTGAGTCCATCTATGAGCGACAGATTTCTCACTGCCCTCAAGGACACGCTCATGGTCGGCCAACCCAGTGTCGCTCAGGAGAGACTGTGAAGGACTTGCATTCGTGGATGGGTAAGGACGGCCATCGAGAAGTCTGCTGGGAAATAACTCTAACGTGCTGGAAAACGTGCTCTTGCACATCCCAAACACCACCCCTGAAATTCCTTTTCATCTCTTACTCATTTAGGAACCCTTGGCCAGCTTCTCTTGATAGCTCGATAAAGCTTCACAAATCGCAAATTAATGGAGAACACCCGGTGGACGTTCTGCTGTGTGTGTGCCAGTGTCTGTCGCACACCCTAGCAGAGGACAACCACACAAAGTCCCTTTCTGACAGCCCAGGGGCGCCCGCGTCCACCAGGGCTCTGCACGCACGCCTCTGCCGGCCATGTATCAGCTAGAGTGAGGCATCTGTCACAAACACAGGACATTCCACAGAGAACAAAGTGGGTACAGAGAATTGTGTGCAGTTGAAAGTGTAATCTTCAGGGCGCCTGGGTGGCTCAGCTGGTTGAGCATCTGACTCTTGATTTTGGCTCAGGTCATGATCCCAGGGTCATGGGATAGAGCCCCACATTGGGCTTCGCACTGAGCTTGGAGCCTACTTGGGATTCTCTCTCCCTCTCTCACGAGCTCTCACTAAAATTAAACTTAAAAGTTTTTTTTGAAGTAGATTTAAAATTTTGCATGCAATAATTATACTCTGTATTGCTGCTCTACTTTCTTATGCAAATGGAATTATATCGCTTTTATCTCCTACTGTTATTAAAAGGAGCATAACATATTGTTTTTAAACTTAAATGTTTTAAACTGTTAGATGCCTGCATATGCACCAACTAAACAATGATTTGGTCCAGCTACACAGTGGAGACATTATTAAAACATCGAATAACGTATGCTACAAAGAAGCCCACTGCCCTGTGTCTTCTTCACAAAAATAAGTCTTCATATTTACCGCAAATCCGTAAGCAAATGGTAAAAAATACTATATAGACTTTCATAGATTCCCTAAAATTCTATTTTTGTGCCAAAATAACATCTCCAATCTTGGCAAAAAACAGTATCAATATATATCCTCCATTTCTAACTGATAATCGGCAAGATTATATAAAATATCCCGGCGGCCAGCATTAGACTCGTTATTTCGAGTGAGAACTGAAGAGGAACCAGGAAGGAGGATGCACACTTACCCGTACGACCGCCTCATCGTTGACTTGTCAAACAGCAACTCACTGTAAGGCAGTTTCTTAAACTTGTCTCTGCCAACAGCCACGTAAAACTGCCCGTTCTCCAACTCGGCCCCGCTCTCCACCAGCTTTCCCTCTAACGTGTAAAGTCTGCCAGAACACGAATGCCAACCACTCAGCTTTGAACAAGCATGAGAGGGCTACTTACAATTACAAAGTTCAGTAAAAAACCCTCCGCGCTTACGCTGGCTCATTTGTTACTAATTCTAGTTATTGAATTAGAAGTGCCTCAAAGTCATTAGCTGTTATAACTATATTGAAATGCCAGTGTTTATAACGTCATTACTCTCTCTCCACACAGGACTTCATCCCAATAAACCTAACCATCCAGTGGGGTCCCCGTCTTGCTACCATAGTAAGATGTGGGCTGGAAACCACCAACTCGTATGGGGTGTGAGCCTTTAAATGGAGCTCCACTCCCACAGAAGAACGATTCTATTTCTATTTTGTGACCACTTTTACAATTTATTTTCTTAATGTATTTGTCAGTTGACAAACTTACTGTGTTCTGTGTGAGAGCCCTCAGCCAAAATAGTACATCCAAATACACACAGAATGGGGTCAGGAAACAAGGCAAAGGAGCCCATTGCCAGGATTAATGGTGCAGAACCACAGAGCATTCCTGCCTCTTCCTTTGTGGGACTTTTTTTTTTTTTTTTGCCTCCCCTCATCTTCCCAGAATCAAGGGATCTCACAAGGACCTCCCTTTACTGTAAAACTGCAGCTGCAAACTACAAGGAATATGTTACTTATTAAAAGAACAGTGATAACTTTACTAGACGATTTAAACGTGTCCACAGAATCTTTTTTTGTTCCCCCTAAAGAGCAAGAAAAAGCAGACTATTAGAAAACAACACCAGAGAACAATAACTATTCTCAAAGGTTATAAACAGGAATTACTGACTGGAAGGATTTCAAGATAATCATTAAAAAAAATTCTCAGACTTCTTATATTACCTAATAAAGGTTAGCGACATTTGCAAAGGGAAAAAAAGGGGGCAATGAACTGATTCTTTTTTTTTTTTTTTTTATGTTTTATGTATTTCTGAGAGAGAGAGAGAGACAGTGTGAGCAGGGGAGGGAGGGTCAGAGAGAGCGGGAGATACAGAATCCGAAGACAGGCTCCAGGCTCTGAGCTATCAGCACAGAGCCCGAGGCGGGGCTTGAACCCACGAACCGTGAGATCATGACCTGAGCCGAAGTCGGACGTTTAACCGACTGAGCCACCCAGGCACCCCTGAACTGTCCGATTCTTTACTGATTCTGTAGATGGTCCTATCAAAAGGAGCCAGAAAGGACAAAGAAAACAGCCACAAAACCGCTGAAATGTGTTTGGCTTGATTTATATAAAGATGCTCCTTCTTTAGAACGCTAATTCCCTCCCTACAAGTCCAAATACCAACACTTAACCCACATGTTCTGATTTTCCTGCCGTTTGACCCAGACCAGGGTCTCTGAGCAATGATGCTACTGGCATTTTGGATGCGACAGTTGTGTGGGGGGATAGGGAGCCCTGCCTGTAAACAAACTGTGGGATGTTAGTAGCACCCACTAGATGGAAGCAGAAGGCGCCCCGTCCCCAGGCGTGACTAACAAAAGGACTCTGGACACTGCCAAAAGTCCCCTAGGGGCAAAATCGTCCCCGGCTGAGAACCACTGGCCTGGACCCAGATGTTCATTTTCCTCCAAAACAGGAAGATCGGAGGCAGTAGTTCACTTTCAGGCTTGAAATTAAAAGGCAGCCTCGCTCTGGATCTGGAAATAGCCAAGATTTGACTGGTCTCTTCTGCAGGTAGTCACGGGTACTGAGTATATTCTAACCCATGGTTTTAGCCTTCTTTCATAGGACTTTCCTTGACCTGCTCTCTCCCTTTGTCACAAAAGGCAAGACACACAACACAGGGAGTTGAACCAATTTTAACGGGGTGCTTCAGATATACACATCTACCGGAGCACAGGGAGGGCCCAACCAGGAGACTCTTCAATGTTCTGTTGAAGGAAAATGAGCACATGCCGAGTGGCCAGCTCCCGAAGCTCACTCCTATCCGGCATCACACTGAGAATTAAGGTTCTCCAAGTATTCAAGTATGGGGGGCATATATTTTCATTTCTGTATTTATAAATACAGAATACATATAAAATATATAAATATCTTATTTGCATGTGTGAATTTGTTCACAATAGTACATGAATAAACAGATGTATCTGGGCATGCAATTGTATGTATACATCTTTGGGTGCTTTATATTATTATTTATTGATAATGTATTATTTATTGATTATTACATTTATGTATATGTTAAAAGACACAACTGTATATCTAAGTAAGAGAGAAAAAGAGAGAGAGAGAGAGAGAGAGAGAGAGAAAGAACTACTGAGATCTGCCTTCACTCCTGACACCAAAATAAAATCCAAAAGGACCAAATGTTTAAATGAAATTTTAAAGTACAAGATAAAGATGCTGCAGAATATTTTTATAGTCTTGGAATGGGAAAAATCTAAGCTAGTCATAAAACTTAATGATTGTTAAGATTGAAAATTTGCACCACTTGGGGTGCCTGGGTGGCTCAGTCAGCTAAACGTCCGACTTTAGCTCAGGTCATGATCTCACAGTTCGTGGGTTCCAGCCCCACGTCAGGCTCTGTGCTGACAGCTCAGAGCCTGGAGCCTGTCTTCGGATTCTGTATCTCCCTCTCTCTCTGACCCTCCCCTGCTCACGCTGTCTCTCTCTCTCTCTCTCTCTCAAAAATAAATAAAACATTTTTTAAAATGTAAAAAAAAAGTCGCACCACAATTCAACTTAACTGTATACCCCCCACAAAAAATAAAATAAAATAAAGAGTATCAAAGGCATAAACTGGAAATATATTTAAAACTCATACGAGAGGGGCGCCTGGATGGCTCAGTTGGTTAAGTGACCAACTTCATTCAGGTCATGATCCTGCAATTCATGGGATCGAGCCGTGTTGGGCTCTGTGTGCCGACACCTCAGGGCCTGGACCGTGCTTCAGATTCTGTGTCTCTCTCTCTCTCTCTGTCCCTCCCCTGCCTGCGGTCAGTCTCTCTCTCTCTCTCAGCAATCAATAAACTTTAAAAAAATTTAAAAAAAAAAAACTTGTATGAGAAAGAGCCAATTTCCCTAATATGTAAAGAGTGTCTATAAACCAATGAGATAAAAATGCAAACGTAATACAGATAGATCATATTCAATGGAAGATACATTTGTGGCATTTATTTAGGGAATAACTTAGTAGTTCAGAACACAGGCTTTGGACCCAGACTGCCTACTGAGGAAGCTAGAATCCCAGCTCTGCTAAGCTCTACATGCTTAATCCTGGAGAAGTAACCTTCCGCTTGTCGCATGTTTCATGTCTACTAAAAAAGAATAATAACACTACTTATCTCACAGGGCTGCTGATTAATTAAGTTTAAAGGGCAGAGCACTTGCACACAAGAAACGAGCAGCAGGTGTTGTTTGGTTGTTCCTATTGTATATTAAACAAATAAAAAACAAGAAACAATGAAATACTTACCCAAAATGAACAAAAAGACAAAATGTTTGCTAGTTTTACAGCATGGATGAGAGAAGGAAAACCAGGCTGTCTCATGTACTTTAGGTAAGAGTTCAAATCAGCACAGACTCTGGAATCAGTATCTAGAACAATTTTATTTTATTTTTAATGTTTATTTATTTTTGAGAGAGACAGACAGACAGAACATGAGCAGGGGAGGGGCAGAGAGAGGGAGACACAGAATCCGAAGCAGGCTCCAGGCTCTGAGCTGTCAGCACAGAGCCCAATGTGGGGCTTGAACTTGTGAATCATGAGATCATGACCTGAGCTGAAGTCAGATGCTCAACCGACTGAGTCACTCAGGTGCCCCTCTAGCAAAATTTTAAATGCATGGATGACTGACAAAGCAATTTGAGTTCTAGGCTTCAGTCTCCTGATAAACTTTGCTTACATACAAAGACATGTACATGTAATAGCATAGGATTGGAAATAACCCAAATTTCCATCAAGAGGAGACTCTTAAAGCAGATTATTAGGGCACATCCTAAATAGATAATAAGATAATTTTGTAGTCATTAAAGATAATAGGACAGAGAGCTATTCGTGCTCCAAGACTTGCTGTTACAGGAAAAACATCAAGGAGTATTTATATACTTAATCGTGTGTGTGTGTGTGTGTGTATACACACGTGTGCTCATCTGTGTTTTTAAGAAATAAAAGATGTGCGTGCTTCCAAATGCAAAGAATGTTTTGGGAATCATGCAGAAAAGTATTAGAGAAGGGCTGGAGAGCTGAGGTGAGACAAATTATTTTTAGGTCTTTTGCCCAGTTTGAATTTTTTTCTTACCACATCTGAAGCATTACTTTCAACTGCATCTCTCTATATATTAAATATGTATATGCATATTTATATTATATTTACATATTATACCCGATTATACTTAAAAATCTCAATGGCTAGGAAATTATGCGTATTGACAGAGGTGAATATATGTATATTAATCTGTATACAAATGTAACCGAAAGAATATGCAATATTCTGAGAACTTGTTTCATCAGCTAGGTCTGTAAGAGGATATGTAGACGTACGGATAGGAAAACAGGCACAGGAACTTAAAAGGAAGGGTACTCTCCTCTAGCAGAGAAGGTTAGAGAGACTGAGGGAAAGACGGGATTTGAGCAGAACTACCAGAAAACTCTGGGCTGGATTTCAAATGCTGTGTGTCACACGGTACATAGGTTCTTAATATATTCTGTCTTTGCACATATTATTTGTAACTCTTCCACCAAAAAGAAAACAAGTAAGTCAGCCTCCATCAAGGGATAATTTCCCGTGCTTCACAATTTAAAAGCCACGATTTGAATCTTCACTTAAATTTCATGGGGCGCCTGGGTGGCTCAGTCGGTTAAGCTGGGGTCATGATCTCACGGTTTGGGAGTTGGAGCCCCACATCGGGCTCTGTGTGGACAGCTCAGAGCCTGGAGCCTGCTTTGGATTCTGCGTCTCCCTCTCTCTGCCCCTCCCATACTCATATTCTCTCTCTCTCTCTCTCTCGAAAATAAATAAAACACTAAAAAAGTTTTTGAATTTCAAAACTTGAGGAAATGCTCTTGACTTCTGAAGTTTAGGCGACCTGCTTAATTACCTCTCTAACCTGCTTCCTTCCTCCCTAACCCACATGAACCTGCTCATGTCTAATGTTTTACACCAGGAAAATAGGTTCGATCATCTAGGAATCAAAAATATCTGTTGGGAAAAAAGGAGTTAGTTGAGAGCCAAGAAGCTGGCTCACTCAAAAAACACTCCTTCTCAACCAAAAGAAAGTTGACATTTGCTTATTGGCTCTAAACTAAAAGAACAAAAACAGTCAACACTTGAGGATGCGTTCCTATGTGCCAAGGACCCTTTTAAGCTCTTTATGTGGGCTATCTCACTTCTGACACAACTCTGTGCTATTACTTACCTTACAGATAGGGAAACTGAGGCAGATAAACGGAGCCTCACCGGAGAGCTGAAATTCACAATCTGGGGACCAGGGACTCCAAGCACCAAGTCACCCTAAACAGTCCCAAAACCCGTCCGCTCGCAGACTGCTCTGACGCACCTGTGGACAGCCCCACTCCGCAGGGTTATTTTCTCCGTGATCATTTGCAGGACATGATCCCACTGACTCAGGGCCTTTCTAGGAATGAGGAGGCGAGAAGCCGGACTTATGAGGTCTCCGTTGGCTATCAAGCTGGAGCAGAAAAAAAAGGAAAATGATCGAGTCACACCATCTGAAACGGTTATCCATTTAATGCCACAGAGCAAATTCCAACCCGCCAGGAAAGCCACCAAGCCACGAACTTCTATAGAAAAGGGCTCCCATTAAACATAGTTGCAAATGACATATCAGATAAAGGGTTAATATCCAAAATCTATAAGGAACTCACCAGACTCCACACCTGAAAAACAAACAACCCAGTAAAGAATTGGGCAAAAGATAGGAACAGACACTTCTCCAAAGAGGACATCCAGATGGCCAACAGACACATGAAACGATGCTCAGCATCCCTCCTCATCAGGGAAATACAAATCAAAACCACACTGAGATACCACCTCACGCCAGTCAGAGTGGCTAAAATGAGCAAATCAGAGAACTCTAGATGCTGGTGAGGATGTGGAGAAACAGGCACCCTCCTACACTGTTGGTGGGGATGTAAACGGGTACAGCCCCTCTGGAAAACTGTGGAGATTCCTCAAAAAATTAACAATATTGCTATGACCCAGCAATAGCACTGCTAGGAATTGACCCAAGGGATACAGAAATGCTGATGCACAGGGGCACATGGACCCCAATGTTCATAGCAGCACTCTCCACAATAGCCAAAACATGGAAAGAGCTTAAGTGTCCATCAACAGACGAATGGATCAAGAAGATGTGGTTTATCTATAGCATGGAATACTACATGGCAATGAGAAAGAATGAAATCTGGCCTGTGTAGCAACATGGATGGACCTTGAGGGTGTTATGCTGAGCGAAATAAGTCAGGCAGAGAAGGACAAATAACATAGGTTTGCATGTATAGGAGAATTAGGAGGAACTTAACTGAGGAACCAGGGGGAGAAGAAGGGGGGAAATGGTGGGGAGAGGGAGAGAGGCAAACCATGAGAGACTCTTGAATGCTGAGAACAAACTGAGGGCCGACGGGGGTGGGGGAGGGGAGGGGGGAGATGGGCATGGAGGAGGGCACTTGTGGGGATGAGCACTGGGTGTTGTATGGAAACCAACTTGACAATAAACTATTTGAAAAAAAAAAAAAAAAAAAAGAAAGAAAAAGAAACAAAGAAACAAAGAAAGAAAGAGAAAAGGGCTCCCACTTACAAGATGGTGCAGGGCTCCTGAAGCGCTTTTCTGAAGCGAGCCGACACGTTGAGCCTGCTGTGCATCACCGGCTTTACCTTGAAGAGCAAACAGGTGCAAATCACTGAGCATCCGTTGTCTGTTTTTTTTTTCCCCTAGGAACTAAAACTACAGGTTTCCAGGGGCGCCTGGGTGGCTCAGTCAGTTAACGTCCGACTTTGGCTCAGGTCATGATTTCACGGTTCATGGGGTCAAGCCCCACATTGGGCTCTGTGCTGGCAGCTCAGAGCCTGGCGCCTGCTTCGGATTCTGTGCCTCCCTCTCTCTCTGACCCTCCCCTGCTCAGGCTGTCTATCTCTCTCTCCCAAAAATAAATAAAAAACATGTTAAAAAAATAAATAAATACAACTACAGGTTTCCAGGGAATGGACTTATTAAAATCTTCCTCTTTCTTTTTTTTTTTCCACTTACATAAACCCTCTGGGCCCCCTTTCTAGCAATATTATGTGTCCTTAGTAAAGTTCTCAAGAAAGATTCCCCTAAGCCCTGGCACACTGCCCCTCAATTGGGCCTATTATGAGAATTTTAAGGCAACACTTTATATTTTTTATTTATTTTTTTAAAGACACATCCTGGAAGTGATTGGCCAAGTAATTTTTTTTTTAAGTTTATTTATTTATTTATTTGGAGCAGGGTGGAGGGGGCAGAGAGAGGGAGGGAGAGAATCCCAAGCAGACTCCACACCGTTAGTGCAGAGCCCAACATGGGCCTCGAACTCACCAACTGTGAGATCATGACCTGAGCCGATGTCAAGAGTCAGATGCTTAACTGACTGAGCCTCCCAGGCGCCCCGTACATTCCCTTCCATAAAACAGAAACAAAGTAATCCTACAGCCACAGCATACTCCCTTCCGGATTCAGCACCGGGTCCCCCAGGGCACGCGACCCCTCACATTCTCCCCAAGGACTCCACTCCCCCCTCTCCCACAGCCCACTTTCCAGTGTCTTTACTTCCAGGCTCATGGCTGCTGCTGGTGAGAAGCACGACCCCCCACCCCCAGGGCACCTGTCCCTGAGCCCACGTTTTGGCTCCAGCAGCCATCTCCTCCCTGGTCAACTACTTGTGTTTTTCCCAGCAATGAGCTGTCTGAATCCCCCCTCACACTGAACTCTAAACTTCCACTCCAGACTCACTCAGCAGGTCACTTTCTTCCAAACTGAAGGAAACTGGGGCCAAGCTGCCTTCACCCCACAACCCACCTCATCCACGTCTTCGCCACTTTTCTCCTTTTCTGCCTGTCTTGGGAGGATCCTTATCCCTTTACAAAGCCAACTCTGACCTTGATTTTGTCCCCAGCTTCCTCTACTCCATCCATTACTCATTTGCTTGACTTAAAGCTGCTGCCACATCCCTGGCTTCCTACTGCCCTTCCCAGCCGTTTTCCCAGTGCACTTACCATCGTCTGACGTAGGACACATTTTATTAAAGTAAAACCTTGGTTTGCGAGCATCATTCGTTCTGGAAACACGCTTATCATCCAAAGCACTTGTATATCAAAGCGAATTTCAAGAACCAGCGGCTCACTTGTGATCACATATGACTAGTATGGCAAGACATCGCTCATTTATCAAGTTAAAATTTATCAGAAATGTTTGGTCGTCTTGCAGAACACTTGCGGAACAGGTTGCTTGCAATCCAAGGTTTTACTGTATTTGATTTTCAATTGTTTGTCCCCTATTGTGTCCCTTTTGTGTTACTCTCAATATTATCTAGTAATGGACTGCGCGCATACTTGATACTCCAGTAATTTTTTCCAAATGTCTTGCCTCTTAACCTTAAGACCTTGCTTGTTGGACTCTTGAAGGGAAAGGTGAATCTTGTTATATAAACAAGTAACTTCAAAACTCTTGTTAAATTGACTAAAATAGGCTATTTTTCTTTAGAGCATACATATCTATAATATGCAGAAATTCATAAATGCATGATTTAAAAATAATTATACAGTTCTGAGTATATACGCTGTAACTAGAATTAAATCAAACCAGTCGTTTTGAATAACAATTGAATAACAATTCTACATGGTAAACTTTTCCCCAAATGTTCACGAGTTACCAGTTGAACTGAAGATTAATCTTAAAGAGATATTTCTTTGAGTCATTATAATTAAATTAACTAGGCTGTTTTCAAACATACTACAAATCTCAAAAAATAATCCAAGTAATATGTGTCCATTGAAAAAAGAAGAAAAAAGACCATTGTATAAAGTAATTCAAACTTTTTGGAAAAAGTATGATTTTTAATTTACAATGCATTTTCAAATAATAACTTCAATCACATACACAAAAATAAGTCAAATCAATTGCACACAAGGGATGCTTTTCCAGAATCCTTTTCAGGAATGAAATACTGGTTGCTTGGTACAAATCTAGAGAATTAAGGCTTTAGCTAAGGAAAACATAATAAACTAGAATGCTTTTAAGACTTGTAGATTTTCTTATTAGCCCATACAATTTCCCTTGCCCTTGAAACTTAAACAGTATCTGAAGTGTGAGTTTCATGTTAAGCATCAACACGCCTAGTTATGGTGTGTTAAGCATCAACACACCCCGGGATGGAATGTGAGGGACCAGGAATGGCTTTCATTAGTGGCTGACCAATGGCTAACCAACACTAGTTGTCAAATCCATGACTACCGAACCAAGTCAAATGAGAAGGTATCAATTCAAAACTCAAGCTTTCACTTTGGACCCAGCACTAGTAATAATACTCTTGACTGGTTTTCCCAGTTGGGAATCACCACAGACTAAAAGAAGGACACGTGTAGAGTTGACCTCTTGCCTAGATTTTTCATGGAGTTTGGCACGGTCTTAGAAAAACCAGTTTATTTGGATATTGAGAAGTGGTTCAGTCTGATTGGAGAGAAGTCATTCCCTCAGCAGAAATCAGATAGGTAAAAATGTGGGTAGGTAAGTAGGTGCAGAGAGAACTGAATAAATATTTGGCTAACATTTTTCTTGAAACTAGTTCTAAAGAGAAAGATGGTGAAAGTGGTGTTAGCCGTGTTCACTGTGTTCAAATGAGGTGAGCCAGGACTCTGGTCTTCAGCTAGAAATCACAGGTGCTTTCCAAAAGATGCCTGTGTCTCTCATTTCTTTTTTTTTTTTTTAATGTTTTTATTTATTTTTGAGAGAGAGCATGAGTGGGGGAGGAGCAGACTGTGTGGGGGAGGAGCAGACTGTGCGGGACAGGGGATGTGAAGAGGGCTCAGTGCTGACAGCAGTGAGCCTGATGTGGGGCTCAAACTCACAAACCATGAGCTCATGACCTGAGCTGGTGTCGGATGCTCAACCAACTGAGCCACTCAGGTACCCGTCCCTCATTTCTTATTTAGATTGTGTTTATGTCACAGATGGCCGTATCAACCAATTTTTAATGCCCACAATGCTTCATGTGAGCCTGGTAAGTCTCTTTGTGATTTAACTCAAGTTCACACATTCCACATCACCCTTAGTAGGACAATAATCACAGCTGGGGCACGTTCAAGTTAAAACCTACGTGACGCAAAAAGTATGAAACTGTTTGCTATAAAAATAGACTCAATGAAAATAAAATTGTTGCTTTGAAAATATAGATATTTGAATTAAGAACACCAAAGTATGCAAACGGAATAACTGACTGAAGGTTCTACAATTCTGAAACTCCAGGACTGACAGCCAAACCTTTAGACATGAACCAATTCAAAGCCTCACACCTCATTTTCTTTTTTTTTTTTTTTTAATTTTTTTTTAATGTTTTATTTATTTCTAGGAGAGAGAGACAGCGTGAGCAGGGGAGGGTCAGAGATCACGCGAGTCCCCGTCCGACCCAGGCTCCAGGCTCTGAGCTGGCAGTCAGCACAGAGCCCGACGCGGGGCTCGAACCCACGAACGGCGAGATCATGACCCAAGCGAAAGTCGGACGCTTAACCGACTAAGCCACCCAGGCGCCCCACACCTCATTTTCTTAATCTGTAAAAATAGGGATAATCCTGCTAAACTAGCCCAAAGGGATGCTGCATGAACTAATTAGCCAAGTGGCAATACCACTCCCTGGGGCTGTTAGGCTGAATGCTTCAGAGAATCCACCTGCCTCAAATCTCAGCACTGACTCATCACCTTCTTAAAACCTCTTGAAATCTAGGCCAAGAAAATCAAAGTCAGCCTCAGGACCTAAGGAAATGATGCTGTTAAATGACTGCCATCCCAAAACTCTAGTGACCAGTGACCTCTCATAAACACCCATTACAAAAGTTTTAAAGTCAGCATTAAATAACTTTTAAGAATATATATCAGGTTTTTATGACTATCCATAAGATAAACTTAGGAACTTAGGGGGGGAAATGTAGCTATTCGAAAAAATATATATAGGCCAACCCGCACAAGGAGATCTCAACTCTATATTCCTTATTGTATGGACTGAAGAAAAAGTAGGTTCTCCAAATGGTAATCTTTGAGGAAACTCTGTAAACTTCTTTGCAAAGACAGCACACAGCATCAAAGAGAACAAAGTCCCTTACAAAATATTTAATCAATTTTTACTTTTCAAGTTTTTATTTATTTCTTTTGAGACCAAGAACAAACGGAGGGTGGGCAGAGAGGGGAGGGAAACAGAGGATCCAAAGTGGTCTCTGTGCTGACAGTGGAGAGCCCGATGCGGGGCTCGAACCCACAAGCTGCCAGATCATGACCTGAGCTGAAGTCAGACACTCAACTGACTGAGCCACCCAGGTGCCACTAATTTTCACCACTTTTTGATAAATGAAAAAAAAGGGGGGGGCCAAACATTTATAAAAAACCAGAGTTTCAACCAGAGTTGAAAATAACTCGCCTAGGAGTCAATATAGCAGACATGTCCAAACTAGACTAATTAAGGATTGTTGTAAAGACGTTTTTCAGGGGCGCTTGGGGAGCTTAGTCAGTTAAGTGTCTAACTGTGGCTCAGGTCATGATCTCACCATTCATGAGTTTGAGCCCTGCATCGGGCTCTGTGCTGACAGCTCAGAGCCTGGAGCCTGCTTCAGATTCTGGGTCTCCCTCTCTCTCTCTCTCTGCCCCTCCCCTGCTCATACGGTCTTTCTCTCTCAAAAATAAACAAACATTTAAAAAAAAGAAATTTAAAAAAAAATTTTTTTTTTCAATATTACTATTTTTTAAGTAATAATATTGAAGAAAAGACTGGCCAAGATGCCTGATGGGTGATGTGATGACGGTATGATGTGATGGTTGGAATGATAACTAAGAACTAGAAAATGCCTCTGTCAGAGGAGATTTCATGCTGGGAGTATCTCCTAAGCTTCATGGAATGAAGCCATTTCTCATGGGGATGCTCCAGACACGTGGACTAAAACAGAGACGGGACAGGGGAAGGCTGTGGGACAAGCGGTGAGGACCGTAACCAAACTTCCCTAGAGAACAGCTGACCCCCACTCTCCCTGGGTTTCTACCAAGAGTCTTAATCTGCAGCTCAGTTTTTGCCACATTCTAAGCTGCAGATTAACACGGACCTTCTGAGACAGCATGCTTTTCCTGTCACCATGTGTCCCCTTTTCATATCTGAGGAAATAAATCCTAATAACAGAGATGTGATTTGGTAAAGAAAACGCATCTGCTGTGCTTGTAGCAAGAGTATGTTTCTATCATTAAAGGTCCCTCCCCACCCCCCACCCAGGGATAATTCTGCTTCTGGTTAGAAGGTAGGAAGAAGGTTGTAGAGAACTACTGTTCCCAGCATGACAACCAAACTGAAAGATACGTTAAATATCATGATTTTTATATGTAAAACTCCCATGTCATCATGTACACGTGTAACACGTGCATGTATGTATATGCCCTCACAAACACATAGTGACTTTTTTTTTTTAAGTTTTATTTATTTTGAGAGAGAGTGAAAGTAGGGGAAGAACAGAGAGAGGGGGAGAGAGAACCCTTAGCAGGCTCTGCGCTAAAATATCACAGAGCCCGATGCAGGGCTTGAACCCTCAGACTGCAAGATCATGACCTGAGCAGAAATCAGGAGTCAGACAAGTGAGGGGATGTAACCAGGGCGGTCTCCTTTCATACTTCAATTCTTTCTATATAATTCCTTTTATCTTTTGACCCCTTCCCCCATTTCTCCCACCCACCATCTCACCTCTGACAATCACCCGTCTGTACTCTTCATGAGCTTGTTTGGGTGTTTGGTTTTTTTAACTATACATATGAGAGATCATATTGTATTTGTCTTTCTCTGACTTTTTTCACTTAGCATAATGCCCCTGAGGCCCACACGTGTTGTCAAATGGCAGAATTCATTTTTTGTGGACAAATAACATTCCATTATATTTATATTTATACACAAACACGTATCTCACAATTTTTATCCCTTCACACATCGATGGATACTTAGACTGTTTTAATATCTAGGCTTCTGTAAACAATGCTGCAGTGAACATGGGGATACATAGACCTTTTCAAGTGAGTGTTCTTATTTTCTTTAGAAAGTACCCATAAGTGGAATTGCTGGATCTTATGATATTTAAGGAACCTCCATACTGTTTTCCACAGTGGCTGCACCAATTTACATTCCACCAACAGTGCACCAGGTTCTTACCTGTCCACATCTGCACCAACACTGTTATTTCGTTTCTTGATAATGGCCTAATACGTGTGAACGGGTATATCCTCGTGATTTTGATTTACACTTCTCTTCCCTGATCATTAACGATGTTGGGTACCTACTGGCCATCTGTAGGTCTTCCTTGGGAAAATGTCTACACAGATCTTCTGCCCATTCTTTAAGGGGACTGCTTGGAGTGTTGTTGCCACTGAGTTGTAGTTCTTAAAATACTTTGGAGGTTAGCCTCTTAGCAGATGTACGATTTGCAAATATTTTCTACCATTCAGTAGGTTGCTTTTGCTTTCTTTCATTGTCAGATTTAAAATATCATAGCCAAGACTCCTGTCAAGGAGCTTCACTGCCTATGCTTTCTCCTAGGAGTTTTATGGTTTTAGATCTTTTTTTTTTTTTAATTAAAATGTTTTATTTATTTGTGAGAGAGAGAGAGAGAGACAGCGTGAGCAGGGGAGGGTCAGAGAGAAAGGGAGTCACAGAATCTGAAGCAGGCTCCAGGCTCTGAGCTAGCTGTCAGCACAGAGCCCGATGTGGGGCTCGAACCCACGAACCATGAGATCATGACCTGAGATGAAGTCGGACGCTTAACCAACTGAGCCACCCAGGTGCTCCTTTATGGTTTTAGATATTAAACATTCAAGTCTTTAATCCATTTTGAGTTAATTTTTTTAATATAGTGAGAGTTAGTGATTGAGTTTCATTCTTTTGCATATGGCTGCCTAGTTTTCCCAGCGCTATTTATTGAACAGACTTTCCCCACCATGTATGTTTTTCTCCTTTGTCATAAATTAATTGACCATATTGCATGGGTTAATTTCAGGGCTCTCTATTCTGTTCTATTGATCCATATGTCTGGTCTTATGCCAATACCATACTGCTTTAAGTACTATAGCCTTGTAATATAGTTTGGTATTGAGGAGTATGATACCTCCAGTTTTGTTCTTCTTTCTCAAGACTGCTTTGGCTACCTGGGGATTTCTGTGGCTCCATACACATTTGAGGATGATTTTTTTTTTTCTATTTCTTTAAAAGAATGTTACTGGAATTTGGATAGGGATTGCACTCAATCAGTAGATTGCTCTGGGTAGTAAGGACATTTTAATAATATTTATTCTTCCAATCCAGAAGCACAGTGTATCTTTCCAGTCATTTGTGTCTTCTTCAATTTATTTCATTAATGTCTTGTAGTTTTCAATACAGAAGTCTTTCACCTCCTAGGCTCAGTTTATTTCTCGGTATTTTACTCTATTTGAGGCAACTGTAAAGAAAATTGTTTTTTCTTTCTGATGGTTATTAGTGTGTAGAAACACAATCGGTTTATGTGTATTAACTATGTATCCTCTAACTTTACTGAATTCATCTATCAATTCTAACAGGTATTTTGGGGAAATATCTAGGGTTTTCTATATATAATATCATATCATCTGCAAGTAGTGACAGTTCCACTTCTTCATTTCCAATTTTGACCCTTTTATTTATTTATTTATTTATTTTTGCCCAATTCCTCTGGCTAGGACTTCCAATATGATATTAAGTAAAAGTAATGAAAGTGAGCACCCTTGTCTTATTCCTGACCTTAAAGGAAGCTTTCAATTTTTCACTGTTGGGGGCTTGTCATATATAATCTTTATGTTCCCCCTCCTTTCACTTTTTTGAAAGTGTTTTATTGTAAATGAATATTGAATTTTGTCACATGCTTTTCCTGCATCTATTGAGATGACCATATGATTTTTGCTCTCCATTTGATTTCACGTTTCCACATTTTGTTAATGTGGTGTGTATCACCCTGACTACTCTGAGGAAGTTGAACCATCTTTTCATCCCCGGAATAAATCTCACTTGATCATATACCATCCTTTAAATGTACCGTCAACTTTGGTTTGCTAATATATTGTTGAGGATTTCTGTATCCACATTCATCAAGGATACAGGCCTGTAATTTCTTTTCTTGTGGCATTCCTTGTCTGGTATTGGTATCAGGGTAATGCTGGCCTTATAAAATGGCCCTTCTATGATTTGAAAGACTTTGAGAAGGATTCATATTAATTCACTGAAATTCACTAGTGAAGTCATCTGGCCCTAGACTTTTGTTTTTTCGGTAGATTTTAGATTGGGGCTTCCTTGGAAGCCCCAAAGACTGAGGGACCAAGCTTGTACAAAAGCTCCCTTCCAGGAGATACTGGTGCTCTAGAGCATGGTAAAGACAGAGCGCAAAGATGGCCCCCACCAATGTCCATGCCTGGAGAGTGCTCTGGAAGGGTCCTACGGTGTCAGTGTTAAATTAGATGTCTGCCCTTCAGCAGAAGTGAGCCTCCTTCACTTTAAGTGTGAGCACAGTCAGCTTCCTCTGAGCTTGACTTCGGAGCAGGTGAGTCCAACCACACAAGTCTTTTAAGAGATGTCCTCCAGATCACTACTATCCGGTGGGCCTTGGGATGCAGGCCCCATTGGTTTTTTAAATTAACTGTGTTGGGGGTTTGTCTCCCAGGTACGCACTCTAAAAGCTGAGGTGCCCAGTGTGGTGTCTGAACCATTCACTTCTCAGGAAGGAGTTTCAGGTTTTGAGTTTTCTCTCATCTGTAGGTTTGCCTTGGCTGGTAGTGGGGTTTAAACACAGGGAGTTTATGTTCCAGCCTCTCCTACCTGCTTTGACGCATCTGTCTTCGTGTTTACCTTATGTGGAGCTGCCACTCAGCCAGCCTTTAGAGTTTTTTAAGAAGTCTATTCCACATGTAGCTGCAGACTCAGTGTGTCCACAGGAAGAGATGAGTTCAGGATCTTCCTCCGTCACCATCTTAAGCCAGAACCCATCATTTTTTTTAAATGCATCAAAGACCTTAGGATGCAAAGAAGGCTAAATGAACTAAATTCCAGAGAGGGATGAGTCCTTTCTAAGTGAGAACAAATCTGTGGCTGCTTTGATCCCCTGGGGCACAGCAGGCAGAAGAAAAAACCTTCCACAGACAGTGCGTGGGCTGACATGACAGAGAAGACCCAGATGTAGGGCACATCCTCATCATCCACTAATTCTTCCCCACGGGACCTATAAGTGCACAGAAGTGTAACAAAAGCTAAGAGCAGGGTAAAAGAGCACAGGAAGCAATCCCACGGTGTGAAAGGCTGGAGGTGAGACTGGAGAACAGAGAGAAGAGCTCCAGTGATGTCCAGGTCTGGGCAGTTTTCAACCTGCTGCTTTTGCACTAGAACCTGGAATGAGCAAATCTGTGCACAAGGCTTTTGAGAGCAGTTTCCTACAGCCATTTGGGTCTCTTAACATAAGTCCTGTTAGTTTTCAAAGCCAGACATCTAGAGGGCTCGCCTCTCCAGAGCAGGGTCCCAAGGACTGGGGGTGCCCCACCCCTCACTCCTCAGGGATGTGCTCCACTTTTGCAAGATCCTTCCATTTTGTAGGGAGCTGTGCTGAGAGTGGGGTTTGGGGCAAGACTGTCTCTGCCTCTCCCAGACATCTTGACATGGCCTTTTCATCTTTTGTTGTCAAGGAGATAGTCAGCTGGTTCTCAGGTCTCTTTCAGAGAGAGATGGTCTATAGATAACTGGACATCTGGAGTGTCGGTGGGAGGTGGTGAGTTCAGGGTCTTCTTAGGCCACAATCTTGACCCTCCTCCAGATTTTTCAATCAATGCAAAATTAAAAGAGATACATAATACCCATATACTCTATTCATTATCATAACAGATTCATGTTAAGGGGATTTTTGAAATACAGATATTAACCTTGGATATTTCTTACAAAACATATCCTTTGTAATATATGACATTCTGAAATGTCTTTTTTCTTGTATTGGGCTCTTCAAGACTTAAGAAAATTAAGTTCCAAAAATACGGTTAATCTGGAATAGCATAGCTCCTAGGTATTTGGGGTATGTGATCTTCTGTGAGAATGAAGAAAAGTAAAGATGGAATGTATAGCTCAAAAATCTGTCATAATTCAGCAGTGTGTCAATACGTTATGCAACTCCATCCTTCTGATATCATTCTGTTTCCGATCCTAAAGAATACTCCTGTCCACACCTAAATGTTGGTTCTTCCGCCAGGTTCCATCCCTGCACTCTTCTATTTTTATTTTTTTAATGTTTATTTCTTTTTGAGAGAGAGAGAACACACAAATGAGCTCAAGTCGGGGAAGCAAAGAAAGAGAGAGGGAGAGCCCCGACACGGGGCTCAAACCCATGAACCGGGAGATCATGACCTGAGCCAAAACCAAGAGTTGGACATTCAACTGACTGAGTCACCCAGGTGTCCCCCTGTACGGTTTTCTTTATAACTCAAACACTCTCCCCAGTCAAATTTATCCAACCCGATGTTACTTATTAACATCATTTTGTTGATGATGATCAAATATCTATCTTTAGTCCAGATCTTTCTCCTGGCACCAAACCAATATTTTAGCATATACCATGCCCAGAACTGTATCAAACACTTTCCATACGTTACCTTAACTTTTTACATCATTATCATAAGACAGTTATTTTCAAATAAGTTTACAATTGTAAAACATGCCAGAATTTATAAAATTCTTTCATTTACAGTGACATTTGTTCCTCAAAATAACATTATGGAGTCAGTATTATTCCAATTGTATACATGGGAAAACATGAGCCTCTCTCTCTCTCTCTCTCTCTCTCTCTCTCTCTCTCTCTCTCAAGGTCACACAGTAAGCAAAGAAGCAAACCCCTGAATCCATGTCTTCAGATTCCCAGCCCACACAGGATCCAGTCCTATTGCTAATGGGGCCCAAGACACAGTGGGCCAACAATCATGGACACAAACTCACAACTATTTAAGTAATATCTTTCTTGAATTATCTGTAACTGAATATATGCAAACATTTATATATACTGGCATCACCTAGATGCCCTTATTCAGTGGTTCTCATATTTTCTTGAGACCAGTCACCTTTCTCTCCCTTTGCCTGCTACCTATCAAATATTATTTACATGGTTTTATCAGTATCATTTATGGAACCCCAATAGAATGAACATTGAAATATTTTAACTCCCCAAACTTCTAGAAATTCCAGGAAGGCATGGTGGCAAAATCAGCCCAGCCACGGAGATATTTTGGGGAGGAAATATTCATTGCTATATAATAATGAAAAATTCCAACTACTCTAACCTCAGTGAGAACCTAGTTATAGAATATGTCGCTAATTATAATGAACAAGCTGGTTAGAACATTCCCAGAAGGGTCCAATTAGTTTCCACGGGCTGATGAAACCGCTCATCTCTACCTTGGTCCTCTGCAGGTCCCCATGTTGCTGTACCCAGGCCAGGGGCAGATTCCCAGAGGAAGGAGTTGGCTTCATCTGTCAGGTGCGAATTAGAATCTCTTATTAAGAGGGTTATTTTTCTGCCAATAAAGGATAGTTCAGTATCAGTTTTATCTTTTGAACTACTGTCTAAATGAATGCCTCCCTTCCTTGAAGCAGGAAACCATTCAAAGCAACATCACAAATAAATGACATGGCCATTCAAAACCATAGCAAGGCAAAAGGAAATCCTTCTCGCTTAAAAGTAGCCTGAAAGTGACATGTCATTATAAATTTGTCCATACCACTAAAATGTACAGCAGAGTGAACCCTAATGTAAACATGGACTCTGGGTGATTATGTCTCAACGTATCACTTGAACAGGTTGATGTTGATAATGGGGAAAATTCTGTGTCTTCTCTCAGTTTTGCTGTGAACGTGAAAATGCTCTAAAAAATAACATCTAGGGGCACTGGGTGGCTCAGTCAGTTGAGCATCTGACTTAATTTTGGCTCAGGTCACAATCCCATGGTCATGGGATCAAGCCCCGTGTTGGGTTTCGTGCTGAATGTGGAGCCTACTTAAGATTCTCTCTCTCTCTGCACCCCCTCCTTGGCTCACTCTCTCTCTCCAAAAAGTAAATTAAAAATAAAAATAAAAAATATCTAATTTTTTAAAAACTTAAATAAAGTGTCCAGATTGCTAAAACTTCTTGCATTTTTTTTATAGATTTTTTTTTGTTTTATTTATTTCTAGGAGAGAGAGAGAGAAACAACGTGAGCAGGGGAAGGTCAGAGAGAGAGGGAGTCACAGACTGAAAGAGGCTCCAGGCTCTGAGCTGGCAGTCAGCACAGAGCCCGACGCGGGGCCCGAGCCCACGAACCGCGAGATCACGACCTAAGCGAAAGTTGGACGCTTAACCGACTAAGCCACCCAGGCGCCCCAAGCTTCTTGCATTTAAAAAGCAGAGTGCCATCAAATTTCATCAAATTTTGAATTATCAAATCAATTTCGCAGCATAACACAAATTTTTAAACCACTGCCATTCTGGTTTAATTTTCTCCTTACTGCATATTTTTGTGGTGGAATAGTTTTTAAAATCAGATCATCCTAAACATTCTGAATATGTATTATCAAACCTCACATTTATTACTTTTGTTCTAAATATATTAACTTACAGGAAAACTGAATGTGCCTTGAGTCATTTTTAAGGCATTTATAAGTAGGTCTGTATGAGTTTCCCTAATGCTGTGCAGAAGAGGCTAATATCACCCTCATCAAGTTAAAAAATAACCAATTAACCCGAGAGAACTCAGGAGGAATTACAGGAAATACCACCAACTAAGTATTGAAAAACTATTTTTTTCATTGTTTGCCTTTTCTTTTGTATTCCTTCTTAACTTATTCCTCCATGCTCCGTCATTTTTGTTTGTTTTGTTTGGCCCAACCGGGATTTTGGTTCCCAAACCCATCCAGGCAATGGAATGTGGAATGTCCACTAGGAATGCCGGGCAGGGGAAGTGTGTCCAGAACAACGTGAGATGAAAGTTAGCCATGCTGAGCATGCAGCGTGGCCCGTGGGGGCGCACAGAGGGCAGCTTCCACCTGCATTTAAATAGGTCACTGAGTCCCCGGGACTCCCATCAAGAATGTGCCAAAGGTCCATGAGGTAGAGTCAGTCTTTCATCGGCACTGAGGAAGCTATTAACCCACCAGCCGACAGCCAGGGGAGCCGCGCTGGCCGTGCTCCCTGCTGGGATGTGGTACCGAGCACGGCGGGCAGGGGCCGCCACTCCCGCCGAGCCACCTGCGGGCCGGGGTGCGGGGCAGGGAGGGCGCCAAGTTGCGAGTCGGCCTCAGGCACTTAGCAGCTCAACCCCTACCTGAGTCACTGAGGCACCTCACCCACCTGGCAGCCGCGTGCGCCCGGCCGTACGGGGAGGGAAACACACCCCGGGCATCTCAGGTCCCTTCAAACTCTCACATCATCCAAAAATATTTACGTATCATTAAAGTGCAACCTATCTTGAACTAAAAGTAAAACTTTTTAAAAACTTAAGCTATTAAAAATTCATTTGCTGGGGCGCCTGGGTGTTTCAGTTGGTTAAGTGACCAACTTCGGCTCAGGTCATGATCTCACGGGTCATGGATTCGAGCCCCGCATCGGGCTCTGTGCTGACAGCGCAGAGCCTGGAGCCTGCTTCAGATTCTGTCTCTGTCTCTCTCTCTCTGACCCTCCCCCCTTTTTGGCCCCCCTCAAAAACAAATATTAAAAGAATTTTTAATTAAAAAATATCATTTGCCAACCCTACACATCAAAGAATTGCTAAGGCAATGGAGCTCTCCATGGTTTAGATTAAAACGTCATTATGTACACCAAGTGGGATCCAATATAGGTATCCTCTCGTAACTGTTAAAAAATATACATATAAAACTGACCCAGGTGGGTTTTTGATAAAATCATCCATAAACTTCAGTTTCAGCTGCGGACTAGATGGCATGTCTGCAACTGTGTACCTCACAACACAGGTACGATGGTAATTAAATTTAAATTCTCAAGAATCAGGGGCGCCTGGGTGGCTCAGTCAGTTGCGTGTCCAACTTTCGCTCAGGTCATGATCTCACGGCTTGTGATGTGAGTTCGAGCCCCGCATCGGGCTCTATACCGACAGCTCAGAGCCTGGAGCCTCCTTCAGATTCCGTGTCCTTCTCTCGTTCTGCCCCTTCCTTTGCTCATGCTCCGTCTCAGTCTCTCTCTCTCTTTCTCAAAAACAAATTTAAAACAAAACAAAACAAACAAGAAACACTGAATTTTCCAGAATCAATGTCGAACCAGTGGTCATGAAGACGAGAACCACGCCCTGAGCCAGTCGTGACTCTTTATACTGCTCACAGACAGACCCATGATGCCACTGACTCACACCGTTCACAAAATATCCATGTTGTTTACTTTTGACAAGAAGGTTCACTTATTCAGTGACTTCCATCCACTGTGCACCAGGCCCTGGGTAAGTGTTGAGTATTCGCAAGTAAATAAGTCCAGATCCCCGCCCTCATGAAGCCCATAGCATAGTGCAGGGGTCAATGACAAACAAAAAGTAAAAAAATAAAACGAAACAAATGCATAATCACAAATTATGGAGAGCGCTCTGGAGAAAAGGAAGCAGCCGTGAGACACCACAGGGGGAGGCAGCAGGAGCGAGGTAGGTAAGGGGGAAGGAGCCGGCCGCAGGCACATGCAGGGGCTCCTAAGCCAAGGGGAGGGGCTAGATGTTGGCCTACGTGCAGTGAGCCTCGACCACAGACTCTACAAGGGTGGCTCTGGCTGCCACGTGGAGGAAAATTGGAGAAACCAAGACCGGAAGCAAGGTTACCTTACTTACTTACATCCAAGTAAGAGATGGCAATGGCTTTTTCTAGGGGATGACTATGGGGAAAGAAAAGGGAGATAGACTCAAGACACATTGGAGGTAGAAATCAGAACTTCGTGGAAGCACTGGAGAGTGAGGGAAAGAGGGCTCGAGGGGCGTCTGGGTGGCTTAGTCGGTTAAGCGTCCGACTTTCGCTTAGGTCATGATCTCGCGGTTCGTGGGTTCGAGCCCCACATCAGGCTCCGTGCTGACTGCCAGCTCAGAGCCTGGAGCCTGTTTCGGCCTGTGACTCCCTCTCTCTGACCCTCCCCTGCTCACACTGTCTCTCTCTCTCTCTCCTAGAAATAAATAAAAAATAAATAAATTTAAAAAAAAAAAAAAAGAGGGCTCGAGCAGTTGGCTGTACAGCGGTGCTGCTTACGAGACAGACGAGGAAGATTTGCCCTGGCTGGGGACTCAAGGGTTTCATTTTGGACGTTACGCCAGAGATGTAAGACCTCCCAAGTAGGCCTCCATGTCACCATGTAGGCGAGCTGCAGCTCATGGAGGAAGCCAGAAGAGATGCAAACCGGGGGCAATCGGCATGTGCATGGCACGTAAAGCCATGAGGCTGAGTGCACTCACCGAGGGAGGGAGCGGAAAGCAAAGACGGGGGCCCAGGACCCAACCTGGGGACTGGAGAACGGAAGAGAAAAAAATTCCACAGGAGACGGGAGAAAAGTGGACAGACAAGTAACAGGTAAACCATGGGGATGCAGTGTTCCAGGAGCTAAGAGAGAGGACCACGTGTTCAGAGAAGGATGGGGGGGGTGGGGGGGCAGGAAAACATGCTCACGGAATTGTCAGCACAGACACCACCAGAGGGCTTAACGAGAGCGTCCGAGGGGGGAAACAAGACACAGAATTCTCCTGAAGGGTTCAGGGCTTGAGAAGGGGGTAAAGAAGCAGGGAGGGCAATCCCGCTTGGTGTTATTAGCATCTGCAGGAAGCACAGAATAAGTTTAGGACACACTCCTTACTATTCCTACCTGTATCTGTATCTGCTAAAGCTGGGACACGCAGGAGGCATTTAGGACAGGAAGAAAGAAAATCTCCAGATTCCCTGGAAACACAGAAGCAACTCAACTCAAGAAGCCAACCAAGGGGGGCTTCTGGGATCACACAATTATAGGCACCCCATATGTGTGGTCATAGATGAGGCTAGTGCTGAGCCCAACCTCGAGAAGGCACATGGGACCTTTTTGACCAGAAGAGACACGGAGGAGGTCAGCTGGGCAAGGGACGGGGAAGAATAAGCCCCAAAAAGCAAACCACTGCATCTGCACCAGGCTCATCCAGTATAACTGGTTAAAACTGGAGAAACGGTGCTAGATTACTATCCTACTTTCCTCCCTCCAAAAAGACTTTTTTTTTTTAATGTTTTATTTATTTCTGAGAGAGAGAGAGCAAGTGAGTGAGCAGGGGAGGGGTAGAGAGAGAGGGAGACACAGAATCTGAAACAGGCTCCAGGCTCTGAGCTGTCAGCACAGAGTCTGATGCGGGGCTCGAACCCACGAACTATGAGATCATAACCTGAGCCAAAGTCGGACGCTTAACCGACTGAGCCACCCAGGCGCCCCCAAAGAGATTTCTTGAAGCATTTCAACAAACAAGAAAAACACATGCCAAAATATTGCCAAATTCAGAGTGTTTTAAGAAAATTGAAACTCCTACATGTTCTTGAGACAAATTAAATATCATTCTCCCAATGCAAGGAAATGTGTGGCAAAATCACATAACTGGTAACATTAATATAATAGTTTTTCAAAACTCTGTGGAATTTCATATCCGGAGGTATATTGTGCTGCGTATGCCCTTTGGCATTGAATTTCTCACTTTTATCCTGAGGGAATAATTCAGAAGTAGAAAAAAGCTATATAACTTAAAGGTGTTAACTAGAATATTACAGGGCAAATAGAAATTATCCAAATATAACTATAACTTACAGCATCAACTCAACAGAAGAGTACAAATTATGGTCAAAAATTATAAACACCATGTAAATGTGAAAAATATAAGAGAAACAATATAAGTAAAATATAGGGCAAAATATAAAGTATGCATAAAATATATATATGTATACAATTTGTGTAAGAAGTATCTGTGGTTACTACACTATTCACAGGTAGATAAAAAAACAGACATATACATGGAGAAAAAGAGAATTTACAAAAATGAAATCCAATTGTTTCAATGAAGGACTTAGGGAAAACAGAGTTTTCACAGATTCTTTTTACTTATTCTAAACTAATATTTTGATCATTTCTTTAAGCTACAATCTTAAAAATTAATTTTAGCAGGGCGGTACTTGGTCATGAATAAGCAAAGAGACCAGTAGCATAAACTAGGAAGTCCAGAAACAGACCAAAGTGAATATACCGACAATTTGGTATATTGTAAAATTGGCATCTCAAATCACTGGGGATGAGAAATGACACTGAGACAACTGGGTAACCCTGATATCTTTGGAGAAAGATAAAATCACATCTATACTGGGGCGCCTGGGAGGCTCAGTTGGTTAGGCGTCCAACTTCAGCTCAGGTCATCATCTCGCAGTTCGTGGGTTCAAGCCCCGCGTCGGGCTCTGTGCTGACAGCTCAGAGCCTGGAGCCTGCTTCAGATTCTGTGTCTCCCTCTCTCTCGGCACCTCCCTGCTTGCTCTCTCTCTATCTCTCAAATAAATAGATTAAAAAAATTAAAAGAAAATTACATCTATATCTTGCATTGTAAACATCCCCTTAGTCGAGTGGTCAAACTAGTATCGCAAACGAGAAGGCCTGTCACCATCATGTACTTTAAAGACAAAAACAAAAGAAGAGAATCAGTTCTCCCACGAAAAGAGAAGCGTTCCTCCCCACCTTCTTCCCTCAGAGGATTTACTTCAGAAAACCTGCAAGTGCAAGGACTTTCTCCTGTCTTTAAAACGTACGCAACATCTTTCTGAAGATTAGGTACCCTTTAGTCCAATTCATGTCCCAAGTCCTTTTCAGGGACCAAAGATGTCAACCTCAAGCTGCATAGCACCACTATTTCCCGGGTTCAAGGGGGTGGATGGGAGCCTAAATTCACTGGGCACTTTGCTCCAAGTCGCAAAACTACTTCCTGTTATAAAGACAGAAGATAGTTTGGTTTTTCCTGAGTAAAGCCAACGAGCTAACACAGGTTGGTCACCCCGATTACCAGGTGAATTTAGGATGAACCCTGTGTGACAAGCTGTGCTCTCAAGTCTTGAGAGTCTTGCTCTCCATAAGTTGAGGACCAGTTATTTTTGATCTTCAAAATGTGTGCGGTGGCCTGCCTCTGCCTGGCTATACAACAGACCCCAATTCCCTTGTGTCTTTGCGATCTCTGGCCTGTGGGGCACACCGTAACCTGGTTTAACGCATATTCAATAATATTAGCGCTTTCTCTACTACCTTTGTGAAGAGGATTTCTGGATTAAAAGGAGATTTTGGGATTTTTGTGGGCTTTTTTAGTGTTTGTTTATTTTTGAGAGAGAGAGGGAGGGAGTGAGCAGGGTGGGGTAGAGAGAGGGAGACAGAGAATCCCAAGCAGGCTCCACACTGTCAGTGCAGAGCCAGACGCAGGGCTTGAACTCAAAAACCGTGAGATCAAGACCTGAGCCAAAATCAAGAGTTGGGTACTCAACGAACCGAGGCACCCAGCTGCCCCAAAGGAAATTTGTTTTTAATTCTATTTCCCCCAACAGTACCCATTGATACAATGCACTCAGGAGGGCATAATCTCTACCCAATCACAAGAAAACATCAGGCAAACCCTAACGGAAGGACAGTCTACAAAATAACAGACCCTCAAAGTGGTCAAGGTCAAGAAAAACAGAGGAACAGTACCAGGTTAGTAGAAAGCGAAGAGACAGAACAACTAAATGCAGTGTGGGCTCCCAGACTGGATCCAGAACCAGGGGAAGAAAAGACATCAGCGTCAAAACGGAAAACACTTACATAAAATTTGCAAAATAGGAGACTTATCAATCTGATATTGATAACCATACTATGGTCGTGTAAGGTGTTAACAAAGGAAGCCGGATACAGGAAAGCATACAGAAGATTCTCCATATTATTTGGCAACTTTTGTCTAAAACAACTTCAAAATAGAAAAATAAACAAATAGGGGCGCCTGGGTGGCTTAGTCGGTTGAGCATCCGACTTTCGCTTGGGTCATGATCTCACGGTTCGTGGGTTCGAGCCCCGCGTCGGGCTCTGTGCTGACTGCCAGCTCAGAGCCTGGAGCCTGTTTCAGAGTCTGTGTCTCCCTCTCTCTCTGACCCTCCCCTGCTCATGCTGTCTCTCTCTCTCTCCTAGAAATAAAAATATTTTAAAAAAAATAAAAAATAAAATAAAAGCATTTTTTAAAATCTCATAAAGTAACAGTTCAAAACGATCGCTGGCCCAGTGACACCCCCTGCTTTATGTAATTAGCGCACTGTAAGCTCACCCCCTGCCCACCTGAACAAAATACCTTCACCTAAGAACAGAAGATGAATGACAGGGCTTTTTCCTTTTAAGGAAAACACAGGAAGAAATAAACTCTGTATTTGGCCCTTTAAAGACCTGAAATTTGAAGAAAGAAAGAAAGAAAGAAAGAAAGAAAGAAAGAAAGAAAGAAAGAAAGAAAGAAAGAGGAGAGAGAGAGAGAGAGGGAGGGAGGGAGGGAGGGAGGGAGGAAGAAAAGTTTGTGACTCTGTTACTTTATGTCTCACTTATGAATAAATGTCATGTCCCACTTTTTTTTTTAATATTTCATTTTGAGAGAGAGACAGCGTGAGCAGGGGAGGGTCAGAGAGAGAGGGAGACACAGAATCAGAAGCAGGCTCCAGACTCTGAGCTGTCAGCACAGAGCCCAAAGCGGGGCTCGAACCCACAAACGACGAGATCATGACCTGAGCCGAAGTTGGACGCTTAACAGACTGAGCCACCCAGGGGCCCCATGTCCCACTTTTCCATAGTTCTCTCCCTTCCCCATCGGGGCTGCTTGGGTGAAGGTGGCTCAGTGTAGAGCCTGGGCACTTTGGTAGCTAAAATATTTTGACTGAATCAAAGAAGACAGACGACAGAAGAGTTTCACAGCAAAGACGATTAAGGGAGGCCAAGTCCATCTCCCTCCCAGTCTGCCGATCCCAGGGACAGCCTAGGAACCAGGAGGTCCCTGGAGTGAACCTCTCCTCGGGGATTAATCCCAAATGGGCATCTCCAGAGCTGCCTGGGTCACACCGAACACCCAGCTTGACAACCGGCCCTGGCAGGTCCCTTCCCCCCCCACCCCCATCTTTGATGACTCCCGGAACAGGTTTTGCATCGCCAGGGCCAGGGAACGCAGTTGGGGGTGGGGGGGTGAGGAGGCCTTTACTCTGCCCTCTGGAGAAACTCTGGAAGCCCTAACCAACTAGCCAGCTTGGAAGGGTAATAACGTGGACCTTCTTGCCCACCTGCAAACACGGGGGGCACTGTGTCCTCCACGCCGAGGGACTAACTGTCCCTCACGCGTCGCACAGGAGGCCCATTTCTGCAAGGCTGTTGTACAAAGAACGAATTAAAGATTTCAGTTACGTCAGCACCGTGTCCTTGTCCGGGAGTTTTCAACAACTGTGTTCCACGAAATCGTCTACAATCCCACGCACATGGTGTGGACTTTTATTATTTTCAAAAATAAAGTAGTGAGGGCGCCTGGGTGGCTCAGTCAGTTGAGTGTCCGACTCTTTGACTTCTGCTCGGATCATGATCCCAGGGGTGTGGGACTGAGCCCCACACTGGGCTCTGTGTGGAGCGTGGAGCCTGCTTGAGACCCTCTCTCTGCCCCTAACCTGCTCATGCACACTCTTTCTCTCTAAAAATTTAATAAAAATAAAAATAAATTACTGGAGAACATTTCTCTCGCTGTCTCTCTCCTCTGTCACCACTTTCTCAGCCCACAATAGGGTCTATTCCTTAGCATAGTAGCAAGGTTTTCAAAAAACAAACGCATACTTCTAAGTGCCACGAGTCCCACTTACTTCACCACGTCTCCGATTTTGAAATACAAGTGAGGGAACCAAAAGCTGTTTTCAGTCACACAACCTCACCACTCACTACCACGTATTTACCGCCATTCTGTCTGGCCTCCCCCTCCCACTTGCATCGTTGAATCCCAGCCCAGAAACCAGTATAATTTTTCTTTAATACCATCACATGGGGGAATAGAGAGTTAAAATTGTTGATGAGGTTTCACAGGAAGTTCCAAAAACAGGAAGGAAGGAAGGAAGGAAGGAAGGGAGGGAGGGAGGGAGGGAGGGAGGAAAGGAAGAGAAGAAGGGCAGAAGGGAGGAAGGAGAGAGGAAGGAAGGAAGGAGGAAGAAAGGAAGAAGAGGAGGAAGGAAAAAAAGAAAATTCCTGCTCTGACCATATGAAGTAATTGAAGAAGCGTATGTACCTTTGCTTAATTTGCAAGCCTATCAGTAACCACACCTGCACAAACCTCCAGTTCTCTCTACTGATGGAGGAAAAGAAGGGATACAGATCATCAAAGCCCTGGCTAACCCAAAAGTCATTCAAAATTAAAATTCATTCAATCAGCATTTTGCCAATGTATTTACTATCTTCCTCTTCAACTCAAGCTAATGTTTAAATGAGTCTTCCTTTTTAGGACCTATCAACCAACACGAGGAAATCCCTTCAAGAGCTTCCAAGATAGTAGAAAATCAGTCCAAATTTTAAAGGGTACTATGAATGATCCATTAAAAAAAAAAACTGCACAAAGATTATTAAGAATTGGTGGACATGGGCCGCCTGGGTGGCTCAGTTGGTTAAGCGTCCAACTTCGGCTCAGATCATGATCTTACAGTTTGTGGGTTCAAGCCCCACATCAGGCTCTGTGCTCACAGCTCAGAGCCTGGAACTCGCTTTGGATTCTGTGTCTCCCTCTCTCTGCTCCTCCCCTACTCATGCTTTCTCTGTCTCGCTCTCAAAGATAAATAAACTTTTCTAAAAATTAAAAAAAAGAAAGAGCAGGTAGACATGTATCTTAGCTATAAAGAGAACGGAGGGCATGTGGGTGGCTCATGACTGACTGTTAAGCATCTGACTCTTGGTTTTGGCCTGGGTCATGATCTTGTGGTGGTGGGATCAACCCCTGCATCAGGCTCTGCACTCACAGTGTAGAGACTGCTTGGGATTCTCTCCCCACCCCACCTCTCCCCTGCTCGTGCTCTCTCTCAAAATAAACAAACTTTAAAAAAAAAATTTTTTTTAAGAGAACATAGGATACAAGCCATAGTTTATCTAGCATGTGAAGAACAAAACAAAATCCACTATTGTCCATTATCAATAAAAACTAAAAATGAAAAACAAAAACAAACCACACAAATGTACGAAGAACCAACCCCCACTTCAGCCTAATTTAACCCGCAGCATCCTGCACTGTGGGGACAGGGTTTGCGCCTGCTGTCTCCCCAGACAGGGAGTTCACACTGCGAGCCCCGGGATGCCTCTCACACCCGGGGTCCTCCGGTGCAGACCAGAGCCGGGCGCCCTGCCAGCAACACAGCTAACATCTGTGGAGCCCCCCACGGCCATGAACAAGCCAGCCAGGCCCTCTGTACCGTCAACCCAACACGATGTGCAGCCTAGGTTAGGAATGGTAAGGTTCGAACTGCACCACGAATGCACAGCTGAGGAAACCGAGGACAGGAGGCCACCCAGGCCAGGACCTGGGATTACTAATCCCGAGACCTTTCTACCTGACACATGCATTTGTTTCCGTTTTTACTGCTGCGGTCTTTGCTGACCTGCGTACTCGAGACTAAGCTCTGCTAACATCTTCAGAGTCTTCAGCAACTGCCAGGGGGTAATGGATCTGAATCTCACATACGTGGTTAGTTTCCGCCGCCCAATCCACTTGTAATCCATCTTTTAACGTTATAAACTTGCAGTAAAGAAATGGGGTTTCGCTAGTAAGCAAAATGAATATTCCTTAAATACAGAATTTTTGAAAGCCTAGTCTCTATGCTAATGGGTCTTTCCCCTTATGTTTATTAGTCTTGCTTAATATGTATCTAGCTTGATTTACATTTTATTTTTTATATTTATTTTTGAGAGAGAGAGAGAGAGAGAGAGAGAGAGAAACAGAACAAACATGAGAGGGGAGAGGGCCAGAGACAGAGGATCTGAAGCGGGCTCCATGCTGACAGCAGAGAGCCCAATGTGGGGCTTGAACTCATGAACCTTGAGATCATGACCTGAGCTGAAGTTGGATGTTTAACCAACTGAGCCACCCAGGCGCCCCTGCATTTACACTTTAATGCCCACCATTGGTTGCTCTCCATCAGATGGCTAAAATGCCAAGCGCCAGAAAATGAGATCTAGATGAATGTTCTTCCCTTTCAAGGAAGACGATGTAGACTACTTTCTGAGCAAAGGATAAATTCCCTGACAGTGAACAAAAATACTGTGTGTGTGTGTGTGTGTGTGTGTATCAAGAGATGCACAATATTTGTTCAAGAACCACAGAGGAATACTTTCTCCGTATACACAGAAACCTGACATGCTCCCCTGCTCGGTTCACAGGGTAATTCTAAATCCCCTGCCCATTGGCACGGGGTTGTCAGCAACTGAGGGTTTTAACGTGGATTCCCCTGTGTAGCTGAACCTTCACAGCAAGTTGATCTCTGGGTAATGGAGGGCTTGGATTCCCGTAGAGCGCACCATAAGGGACGTGAGACTGGCCGTGCCCTGGACATCCGAATATGCAATGCTTGCAGATTCAACTAATGGAGGCCACAACTTCTATCTTAACATCCCTGGGCACGGAGGGAGTCTGTAGTTTGAATATCCCAGAAATTGTGAGTCACTGCCTTGGTGGCAGGTCCCAGCCAGGGGGCAATTCTATCAAGGGAGGCCCATGGCGAGGACACCCCAAAGATCTGCTGAACAAGCTGGTGACCACAGCACGTGCAAAATTTTATGCTTCTGTGTCCTCGCTCCTGGGATTCTTACCTCATGCTCAGTAGGTCTACAGAACTAATTTCTTAAGGCCAGCCCCTGTCCAGAGGGTCCTCTCTCTGATCCCCTGGCTCTACGATATTGATCACATTCCCATGGGAACACTATCAACCGCGGGCTCAGCTGTGATGCCCCTACCGCAGGAATGACTGTTACCTGTGTGCATGTCTATCATTCCTGCTTAGAAAAGGCTAATCCCTGGACACCGGGAGCCACATATTTTTCATTTTTCACCCAGTTCAGCAGCTACCACACGGCAGGTGTCCACTTAACGTATCTTGATAACTGCAGTGAAAACTTATGTCCAGTTTCCAATGACGAGACTGGACTTTAGAGCCCACAATCAGGATTAAAACTCAGGCCCGTTTGGTTCCAAACTTCACGTTCTTCCCTGCATGCCGTGCATCCGGCCAGCATAAACCATGCTAACCTGAGACATTCACATAAAAACAGCCGGCCACTCCCCTACTGACGGAAGCACTGAAATTCTGGACTGGACACGTAACTCAGAGTAGCCAAGCTTTGTCACCTGGGATGTACGCAGATGTGGGGTACGCTGGGAGACGGGCAAAATTAAAAAATGACGTAACTGGAGGAGAAAGCTTGACCTTACTCCCTTCGCACAAAGATAGATTTCTTGGCAAGTCTTTACCAACTTTGCTCTCCTGAATACAAAGCATCAATATTAAAAGAAAGTCAAGTTCAGTGAAATCTTTTATCCACTTAGTTTCATGGAAACATTCGTTGGACACAACAACTGACCACTGCGCTTCCCCCTCCTTCCGACTCATTTTCGCCCTGCAGTCACAAAACGACACAGGTGGGGACTGGGAACCAGGAAGCTGCTGGATGGAGACAGCTCAGGCAAGGCTCCCGAGCAGCCGCCCAACTTCCAATCAGGACGCGAAATTGAGGAGGGAGTCCTTCCATCAGCCCCCGGATTGGAATCGAACTATTTCCATGATTAACCTAGGTTTTTACAAGCGGTCTAGCTTAGCTGGCGCTTTAACTGCGTTTAGGACAAGTAATTCAAGGTACAAAAGAGAGGACACAAAATCAGCCCCGCGTGAAACACTGTGTCTTCCCTGCGTGACACCGGTGTCTGTATTTACAGCCCCAAAACGAAGCCATGAATGAATAAAGTGGAGACGAGTTCCTTGAACTCAAATTTCCACACTGTGCTCCTTTCCATTAAATTGTAGCGCTTCCCTAATCTGAAATATCGAAGAGGGGGGGAGCACATTTATTTAAGAAAACAAAGCCTCTCCCACTTCTCCTGGATATGGAGAAAAAATAGCTGTCTTAACTTTCAAACGGAAAAGAACAACACTTCAATCAATGTCAGCCCCAACTCAAGTCTAGCAAACATGTTAGCAGGGACAGTGGAATTCACTAATTAAAAAAAAGTTCCACTACACATGCTTCAGAATTACTGTACCCCAATTAGCAATAACCATAAACTAGAAGCTGGTTTTGTTTGCAAGGACCGCTGGCTCACTCCCTGGCTGATTCCTCCTGCTACTGCTTTCATTAGGAGCACTCAGAAGAATAGCTGTTTGGCTGGCTTGTTGTTGCAATTAGGTAGGTTTCCAGGTTACCAACTACCAAACAACCCTGGGTGGAATGCAACTTCTGGACATGCTTTTAAAAGACTCCAGGGGCGCCTGGGTGGCTCAGTTGGTTAAGTGCCGAATTCAGCTCAGGTCATGATCTCACGGTTCGTGGATTCAAGCCCCCCATCGGGCTCTGTGCTGATACCTAGCTCAGAGCCTGGAGTCTGTTTCAGATTCTGTGTCTCCCTGTCTCTTTGACCCTCCCCTGCTCACACTCTCTCTCTCTCTCTCAGAAATAAATAAAACATTAAAAAAATAACAATAAAAAATAAAAGACTCCAAAGCCTGCCATATGCATCATGGGTAACTATTTCCTTTAATCAGGATGGAGGATTGAGCATATATAAAATGGTAATATTTTAAATCCAACCCGTTTTTTTGGATATCAAAACACTTTTCTGAACACGGGTGTAGATTTAGGGACATGCGAAGGACTGTCATATCAGCATGGGATGACAAGGGGTTACCTAATCACTATTCACTCATTCATTCATTCACTCAAGTGATTTCACTCATTAACTTTGGCCAGTCGTGATTTGTTTTTATCATACCTAAAATTTTTACTCATGGTGTTTCACTTCTTTTTGTACTCTAATCATTAACTTTGTGTCAACTTCAAAAACCACTTGCTGGAATGACATGGAGTATTTTTGGCCAAAATTAACATGCAAATAAAACTGTCATTAAGAAATAAAACTCGGGGCGCCTGGGTTAGTCGGTTAAGCGTCCGACTTTCGCTTAGGTCGTGATCTCGCGGTTCGTGGCTTCGGGCTCTGTGCTGACTGCCAGCTCAGAGCCTGGAGCCTGTTTCGATCTGTGACTCCCTCTCTCTCTGACTCTCCCCTGCTCACGCTGTCTCTCTCTCTCCTAGAAATAAATAAAAATATTTGGAAAAAAAAAAAAAGAAAACTCAGTTGAGGTGGGGGAGTCAACAATGCTTGCACTTGGCCAAAAGAATTGCATTTAATCAAGACGTCATGACATATAGATATTTTTAACTTTAAAAATAAGGCATAGAACACACTGCAAAGAGATGAACTGAGAAGCTGCCAGAAGTTTTGTGGGGGGTTTTTAATCATGTTTAATGAGCACAGTAAGGGCTAGAAGAGAAACATGCAAAGAGCTTAAAGATCAATAAGGTAAGAGAAAACAATGAAGAAAAGATAGGAGAGACGAAGATAAATTTGGATGGAGATATCCAAAATGCTTAATATACATGAAAACAGGAGAGAGAAAAATACTTGGAAAAAAAGTAAATGTGGCCTGATTTTTAAAAATTAAGCAAAAAAGTTATTCAATAAGTATATTTAGAATTAATCTTTATCTTTTTCAATGTTTATTTATTTAACATAGAGAATGAGCAGGAGAGGGGCAGAGAAAGAGGGGGAGAGAGAGAATCCCAAGCAGGCTTCATGCTGTCAGCACAGAGCCTGATGCAGGGCTTGAACCCACAAACCTTGAGATCATGACCTGAGCTGAAATCAGAAGTTGTACACTTAGCCGACTGAGCCATTCAGGCACCCCAAGGTTTCTCCATTTCTTAGATGTAAATATGTATATTCGGATAGAATAAAAATATTTAGATATATTTAGAAATACCTAAATGTGTTTAAATATTTTTCTCATAATCATATGAAGTCACTGTTTTGGAATAAAGGCATATGAATGTTCAAATTTATCAGATTAAATTCTACATAATAATAATAGGTTTCTACTCAGCTATAGTGACAAATTGTATTTCAAGAGATCAAACTAAATGGCTCCTTCATGTTCTCTGCCCTGTACTGGCAATACTCTACAGGAAAAAGCTCCCAGAACAGCAAGGTGCTTCCTCAGGAACCAGAAAATCAACAATGAGAAAGTGCTTATGGAATGGAATAAACCACACATATAGTGTAGTTAATTCTGGAAGCAATTAAGTGAAAAATCAATTCTTCACTTCAGTATGCTAAAAAAAAAAAAGGGGGGGGGGAGAGAAAGGAGGAGAGTCTATAGGCTAATTCACAAGGTTATCACCAATCTATTAGACCCCTAAAGGTGAGTAATAACCATACCTAAATGTAAGCAAAAGAAATCTTCAGTGTGGCAGACTATCTTTTCCAAAAACGGCCACAGCAATATTTTTGGTTCACTTCTTTTTCTAGAATCTCGCCACTCCCCATCAAGAGATAAAAGTCTGTTTCCCTCCCTGAAAACCTGGACAGGGCCTTGGACCAACTGGAAGAAAAGAATTTAATGGAAATGACTCTGAGCCTCTCTCTCTCTCTCCCTGTCCCCTCCTCCTCCACTGTTCCTCTTCTTCTCTCCCTCTCCTCCCCGTCTGTCTCACTCTCCCTCTTTCCCTCCCTCTCCTCTTCACTCTCTGCCCCCTCCCTCCTCCTCTTCATCTTCTTCATCTTCTTGTCCATCTTCATCATCTTCTTCTTCTTCCTGCTCCTTGCAGTCATTGCCTTCTCCGTCTTCTCCTCCATTTTCATCATCTTCTTTATCACTTTCTTCTTCATCATCTTCATCTTCTTTATCACCTTCTTCTTCCTCTTCTCCTTCTTCTTCTCTCCCTGCCTCACTGCCTCCCTCCCTCTCCCTCCACACGTGCACCAGGCACCCCACCCCCCATACAGTGAAGATGCCCCATCTAGCCCACAAGGAGAGACCGCACGGGACAGGGCAGGTGAGGAGGAATGAACACCCAACTGATGACCAACATTAGCTGCCACTCACGCGAGCGAACAAGCCTTCCAAGGACGCCAGTGTGCAAGTTTCCAGTCTTCAGCCTGGACTCAGACATCGTGAGGCCGAGAATAGCTACCTCTGCTGTGCCCTCCCTCCCTGAATTCCTAACACACTGGACCCATAAGCAAAATCATTGTTTTATGTGACTAAGTTTTGATGTTGAAGAACAAGTCCAAGATCAGGCACACAGAGAAGCGGACCGTGTGTTATTTTATTTGCTAATATATTTCCTTTTTCATCTACCATTTATCAATCATCAACTCTACGACCCCCCCCCTTCAGAAGGAGTGAAGAGTATCATGCAGCCCCTGTAGACAGTTTGTACTTGACAGAGCATTTGTGTCTTCCCCTTCTGGCCACAGCCTAGACAAGCAGCCAGTGTTATGCCTTCTTCCACATACCAGCTACTCAATTCACAGGGTCCTTGCTGACCTTCTTAGAAGAAGATATGATTATTTCAACATTGCAGATGAAGAAAGTGAGACCCACAGAGATCAAGTACATTACACTTTGAGACCGTGGGGGAGGGGGCAAAAGCAGCTTGTGTCCAACATAGGACACCTTCCCTACTCCTTTCCTCGGATCCTAAACGTTGGTGTCGCTCAAAACATCTGGTCAGAAATGGCTAAAGAAACCAAAGGGCCCCTCAACAGTAAACATAATGACAATTATAAATTCACTCATGGTTCTTGGTTCCTTCTCTAGTCTCTTCACGTCCTGTAGTAAATTTCCACGTGAAAGTATTTTAGACTCCCTGTGGGAGCGATTTTATAAGTAGACATGCCAAAGCCTTTTCAAGTGCTGTATTGGAAACATTCAGCATAAATATCCTGTCCTATAGGGAATATTAGCAAAGGTAAAAAAAAAAAAAAAAAAGTCAATTGAGAATATAACTAAAATCATTCCAGGCAAGATTTTGTGACAAATAGTAACTCATCAAAGAATATTAAGGGTAAAGGGGCTCCTGGGTGGCTTGATGTCGGCTCAGGTCATGACCTCACTGTTGGTGGGGTCTCACGCGGTCAGCGCAGAGCCAGCCCCAGAGTCTGTCTCTCCCCCTCTGCCCCAACTCCCCTCTCAAAATAAACATTTTTTTTAAAAAAGAGTATTAAGGATATTAAAAGAAAATTGTGCCCCTTTTCTGGATTCACTTCCTAACTTTAGGCTTCTTTATGTATCTTCTCTTTCCTATCATCGTTAAGTCAAAGTATAAAAAATAAGGCCCTTCACCCTCTCGATGCCCTTTCGAAACCAAAAGGGGGCACAGTTCACGCCCTGTCACAGGAGCTACGCAGGCCCAGGTCTCGGTCACCAGTTTCTTCGTCTGCAAAATGGAAATACTAACAACCCGGCTGCACAAGGCTGTCGCGAGGATTAAACAGGTCATCTTTGTGAAGCGCGTGGGACACTACTCAGCACACAATAAAGAGTCTCTCCCTCCCCACCCCTCTCCCTCTCCCTCTCCACTGTGGGTCTCTGGTTTTACTCAACTTCCAACATTTGGGTTGGCTTGATGCCCAAACAGTTAAGACTGCAAATATTCCTGACGGTCACAGTTATCAAGTAACAAACAAAATGTTCTCCCTGTCACCATGAAGGGGACTCTACCTGCCCAGTGCTGACAGAGCCACCTACCCTGTTGCCGGGGCCAGAAATCCCAGAAGCAACCCACTGACCTCTCTTCGCTCCGCCCACACTCAGCCCCCACCCCTCCAGGTCCTGCCTCTCTAGTCTGGTCCCCCCACCGTCCCCTCAGCCTCGCCCACTGGGAGCCCCACGTTCCCGTCCACTAAGTGGTCTCTGGGCTCCAGCCATGCTGTGCCAGCGAAAGTCATCGTTCCAGCCCCCTGCTGACCCTTCCCGTAACTTTCAATGATTTAGGAGAAAGTCAAAACTCCTTTAAAAACCCTTTTCTTGGGGCGTCTGGGTGGCTCAGTTGGTGAAGTGTCCGACTTCAGCTCAGGTCATGATCTCATGGTCTGTGGGCTCAAGCCCCGCATCAGGCTCTGTGCTGACAGCTCAGAGCCAGGAGCTGCTTCAGATTCTGTGTCTCCCTCTCTCTGCCTCTCCCCAGCTCACGTTCTTTCTCTCTCTCTCACAAACATTAAATAAAAATTTTAATAAAATTAACAAAAACCTTTTTTTATTTTTTTAACATTTCTTTGTTTTTGAGAAACAGAAGAGTGTGCAGGCTTTGTGCTATGAACCCCATGAACGGTGAGATCATGACCTGAGCCGAAATCACGAGTCGGTTGCTTAACCAGCTGAGCCACCCAGGGGCCCCAGCTTTCAAAACCCTTCGCGGCTGGTCCTCCTCAACCCCCTGAGTCTCGTCTCTCACACGTCTCCACCCCGGAGCGCCCCCACTCTCCAGCCAAACACAATGTGTCCGAGTCTCTGCACATGTCCTACAACGTCCCATCTGCAGATGCTCACCCATGCTGTTCTCTGTGCGGGGACCTCTTCCTGCCCTACTGGCCTTCCTGACACCCTCTCATCCCTTTGGGGCTCAACTCACATGCCACTTCTTCCAGGAGACCTTCCAGGATTGCCTGGCTCTGGGAGCTGCCCCTCCAGGCCGCTGCGCCTCCTGAACCACAGGCTTCATTATATGGCTTGTTTGCCTCCACTAAACAGTGATCTGTGAAGGCTGCGCCCTTCTCTGGCTTCCTTGCTGCCGTAAATCCAATTAGCATGATGCCTGGTGCACAAATAGGTGCTCAAAACTTTTTTTATGAAAAAAAAACTGTGATATTAACTTTCTACTACCAAAGAGAGCCATCAACTTGTGGTGCCCGTCATTCCCTTAAGCTCCAAACCCTCCTTCGTGAAAGGTGGCCTCAAATAACAGCGGAGACACAGAGTGATCCATCTCCAGACTGCCCTTCCCCAAGCCCTGCAAACACAGCTCTCTGCGTTAATTCCGCAGGACGCTTAGATGGCGCGTGGGAATCTGCCATTACGACTCCCAAATTCTGCCTATGCACTCAGAGTCGTCACACAATGTCTGGGGGACACACGCGAAACCAGCATTGCCACAGATTAAAACGCATACATTGAGCCCAAACTGTCTGTATGAATGAATGCATTTGTGAGAAGCACTGGGCACGTCCTGTTGATACCGACTTGGACGTACAGGACTCCACTGCCTCAGAACCAGAAGGCAGAGCAAAGGGAACTCCCACACAGGGGGAGAATCACAATCTGAATATGGTTATATGGAAACGAGTGAGTCAGGGAAGTGGGGCAGGGGAGGAGAGTTTAGACTAAATCACAGGGTCACCTGGGTGACTCAGTGGGTTGAGCATCTGACAACTGATTTTGGCTCAGGTCATGATCCCAGGCTTGTGGGATCGAGCCCCTCTTCAGTCTCTGTGATGAACGTGGAGCCTGCTTGGGATTCTCTCTCTCTCTCCTTCTGCCTCTCTCTCTCTCTCTCTCCCCCGCAAAATAAATAAATGAATTTTAATTTAAAAGAAAGAAACTACAGTCATGACCAAAAATACTGAGAGTTCCCAGTGACCAATGACATCGCCTTCTCTTCGCAGTATACACACCCATGTACACCTATTTATATAGACTACTAGGTGAGAAGAGCCAGAGTTAATCAATAGTATTGATAAAATAATTGACGCAGCAATAGCACAAGGGAATAGCAATCTGACCAGGAGAAGCCCCAGCCAGCAGAAAGGTAATTTAATTCAATTTCCATATACTCTGAGTAAATTACGTATCAGGCAATTTGAGCATCCACGAGAAACAAGCGATCCATTTGCCAAATCCATACTGAAGGAATCCCTTTGCGGGAGGCAGGTACAGAGCCTGGCCGGCTCAGGAAGGGAGCGTGCAGACTCTTGATCTCGGGGTTGTGAGTTCTAGCCCCGTATCCAGTCTAGAGATTACTTAAAAATAATTTTTTTTTAAAGAGAATCTTTTTATAGTAATATATATACGGTAATAAATATATACATAATTGAAAACTGGTATGTCCAATCAATTTCTGAATCCAGTTTTTAAAAGCAGCTGTGGGAGATCCCATAGCAGCTAATGCAAACTTGTAGCACTGGAAATTGAGTTACCTGTTTGCTTCTAGGAAAACAGGCTGTGAATATGGAGTTTTAACCATTAACATACACATTACAAACTACAACTTGGGTAATATTAGATGACTTGTGTTACAAGACTTTCTAACAGTCGGCAGCGGAGTTACATTAGAACATGGAAGAGTAAAGATGGCCACGGAGGTTCCTCAATCACTGCAACTCAATAATACTGACTGCTACAAGGTGAGGGAAAAAAATACAAGGCGGCACAGACTGCCACTAGAAATTTCCTAGAGAGAAGTGCTCCAGGTTAAACATTAGACAAGGCAAATACACTAGTTCAGTTGAGTTTCCACTCTCCCACCAGCCCTTACCACCGAGAGCTTTGCCCCCCGCTAACAGGCCAGCTGAAAGAAACCTTATTTCAACAAACCAAACATCCCAACTATGTAATCACGGGATGACATCTGAGCATGATGTGGCTGGCTGCTTACAAAGGAGTCTTTCACAGTGATAAATGGAAATTTTCATTGTTGACCAAGCTAGTCACTAAGGCACATCCACCTGCATACTTCCTGCTGAAATCAACCCACTGCAAATAAATAATCCTGTCTTTAAAAATTTTTAATTTAAATTTAAAAAAAAAGCTTCCATCCACCCATTTTGAAGTACAATGAAATCTGTTACTCTGTAGAAAGAGATGAGACTATTACATTAGCCTGTTAGCTACCTGAGAGACAGAGACCTTGATAGTTGCTTGTCCAGCATGGTGATGGCGGAAGGCTACCTTGCATGTACTCTCTCACCCATGCCTTAAGCAGCACCACGCTTGAGAGGGCAGGCCGATGCCTGGGGTTCAGTCTCGGCCCATGGACCTAGCAGAATCAAAAGACCCATGGGTCCGAGCACAGACCCCCGGCCTCTTTAGCATGGTGTTCTTCCCATCCTATTCCTCCAGCAAAAGTCCAAGGACTTATTGCTATTCTATACAACTCTGGATCTTTGAAACAAAGTTTTTACAAGTAATGCATATAAAAGTAAAATGGGAATAATTAAGAAAATGTGTTCTAAATTAAAGAGAAATAAAATTTTAAATTAGGCGTAACACTGACAAGCTCCAATATCATAATCAAAACTCAATGTTAAGATCACGGATGACGTTACATGCTTGTTTCTTATTACCAATTCCTCTGGGTTTCACTTCTCTTACTCTTTTAACGTGTCACCCTCTTGGGTTTTCTTGTTGGGACTTATACAGTGTGGGGGGGAACCTGATACACCCATCTGGATGGCGGCTGCATCGGTTGAGGATGCTAGGCTGCCTTCAGCTCTAAATCAAAAGCCACACTCCAAATCAGTAATATTCTCCAAAACCTTTACTTTCATGATGTTCCATCAAATTTTATTGTTTTCAAAAATCCTGACTGGACGGGCCAGCACCATCACAGCACCACATGCTTATTTACACAGAACTCCATGAAGTGAGAGATGCTGGCGGAAGGCACCAACATGGGTCGCTGACAGTACCTCCAGCAGCTCTCCCCCACCTACTGCCTCCTCTGTGGAGGGGGTGTGACAGCCCAAGCACGGATATACCCAGACTTTCCAGGACGCCTCCCGCAAAGCCCTGGATTGGAGGTCATTTGGAAACTCAAGTCAATCTCAATTCAGCTCCGCCATCTTGGTTATGCAACTGAAATACGGAAGTGGGAAGAACAGGTTCATAAGTAGAAATAGAGAGAGGAGACATGACTCCCTCCGAAAGTGGTTAGCATTCTTCACCTCTTCACCAATGTTGCTTGTTTTTATAGTTTTCTTCCAATCAATCCAAGCCAAATTCTTCAACCCTCACACTATAATTTTGGCTCCCCCTTTTTGGTACCCAGCTATGATGGAGAAGAGCTAGTCACCATGTTTTTTGTAAGTAACGAAGCCAATTATTGATTAGGCCTAAAGAAGTCATTTTCTCCCCTTGGAGTAATATCCTCTAGCATTATGTTTCACTCTCTTTATTCTTTCTGGTGTATCTTATCTCTTCAGACTCTTTCTAGAGTCTTCCCACAACATTACCTTGCTGTACTTTCTGATTGGCACATGGTAAGTGCCTTTGATGTCCATATGGCTGGAATCTAGCCCAGCACCTGGCATTCAGCAGGCTCTTAATATTTTTGAGAGAATGTGAAATCACGCATGATCAGTATTCAATAAACGGCTGGGAAAATGTCTGTCTTCCTTGACTACACTGGGCTATTTATTTGGTCATGGTTTCCCTATGATTCCTGTCATATGGAAATTATCATATTCTCATTCTGAATAGTCCCTCTTAGTCCCTCTGACTTTACCAGAAAACTCCGTAAGCTCTTTCTAACGATAATCCTAAAACGTGAACCAAAGAACTGATTTTCTAGTAAGTGTACAACCAGGAGCTTGGCACATCTTGGCAGAACTTTAAAATTTCATCCTGTATGTGTCTGAATCCCATTCAGTGTAAGAACAAGAAGTTTTTCTCTGTTCAGTAGGTTTTCCTATTTACTGGGAACTTACATGAAATGTCGTATTGAGAATAGTTTGATACTTCAACCAAGTGGTATTTTTAAATATACACACTTGGTTAGCAATTTATTTTATTACTTTTTTGTCTCCTTCTCAAAAGATTGATAATTATTTTCTGAATGTTTATTATATTTTTGTGTTTGCTTACAATCACTTCTTACTATAAATTTTAAAATGATACATGTTCTTTTTCACATGTCTTATGTCTTCACATTCAATTTCATAAAATCACATCAAAATGCCAGATGGAGAAGGGGTGCCTGGGCAGTCGGTTATGTGTCGACTTTTGGTTTTGGCTCACGTCATGATCTCATGGTTCAGGGTATAGAGCCCCACGTCGGGCTCTGTGCTGACAGCAAGGAGCCTGCTTGGGGTTTTGTCTCTCTCTCTCTCTCTCTTTCTCTCTCTCTCTCTGCCTCTCCACTTGCATGTGTTCTCTCTCTCTATCTCAAAATAAATAAATAAACTTTTAAAAAATTAAATGCCAGATAGAATACAAAATATTTGGAACAAACGTCATGATTCATGCTAATGAACCAACTAAAATCACCAACCTTTTAGCTTTTGATCAGAGCTGATTAGGGTTATTAACAGTTTTCATTAGACCAATATTTTCCAGATCGACATAAACATTTCTCTCTCTTGTTCAAACACACACTCAGTTCAATACTGAAAAACAGGTAAAATAAGAAAATGTGAAAGCAAAATGAAACCTAGCCATTTGCGCTTTAATAAAAAACTGTCCTCATAGAGCCTTGGCAAGGTCATACTCACCTTGGAATCACATGATCGCTGATGGGAACTAGTTATCCTTGGAAAAAAATGCTTCTTACTTAGCAATTGCCTTAGAGAGGTGGGGGAAGGGAAGAAATCAAAGATGGGGAGGGGCTTCAATTACTGTTGAAAGAACTCACTGAAGTGGGCTTTATGGTCTTTGATTTCTCATTAAATCAGTAAACCTATTTACTATAATCTGGAAATCTTTCCCTAAGTTAAAGAAATACTTAGGACTTTAACTATTTAGTCATTCCCCCTTTGAACCCAGAATTCCCAGGCTAACGATTAGTGAGTCAAACCACAGAGTCCCATGCCTTCCCCGCAGTAAGGTTAATAATTACACACAATTTAATGTCTAGAATCCCATTTCCAACCAAGAGCCTTTAAGTAGCAAATCTCATAGTATGTTTCATTAGAGATTATGCCTTAATGTTTAAGCAACATATGAAGTTTTAAACGTTCTATTGAAAACCTTGAAGACGTGCACCAGAGTAGCTGACCTGAAGTGCTGACAGCCACCATTACCACAAACTTTGATGTTCCAGAAAACTCTCTTCCCACCTCTCCTCCTCTCCAAGATGCCCCCACAAGGGTTCCTCCCCACTAGGAAGACACAAGGTTAACTCAAATTCTCCATAATTGAAAATCTAAGATGAGGGGCACGTACTCAGGAGGATTTGACCTGATGGCTTATCCAACAAGGAGGCTCCCACCTCTTTGGAAAGGCACTCACTGGGGTCTTCTCTCAGATTTGAATGTGCAGATTTCTCTTTAAGGTGTCACATCACAGAACTGCAGACAGCACACTTGTTCATGGATAGGTCACTTAGAATAAGGCGAGCCTGACTCTGCCTGTCACTGCCCGTGTTCTGCGATCCCCACCAGATGAGAAAGAACAGATAAAAGAAGAAAATCAAACACATCCTTGATTTTTTTTTAAAAATCTAACTGTGAGGAGGGGGGTAAAAATGATCTTTTCTGATGACTGAGAACACAGATTAGCAGTATTCAAGAAAATAAAATAAAGCTCCAAGTTCTTCTATGTTAAACATGGACAGAAACTTTCACTGGGGGTTGAGAAGAGCCCACAGAGGGAGAATTAGACAGAGGAGGCCAAGACGGAAGGTCAAAGGCCAGTACCCAAATTGGGACAGGAGACCAAGGCCAAGGTGCCTTTAAGAATGATGAATTCAGGGGCTCCTGGGTGGCTCAGTCAGTTAGGTTTCCAGCTTTGGCTCAGGTCATGATCTCACAGTTCATAGGTTTGAGCCCCGTGTCGGGCTCTGCGCGGACAGCTCAGAGCCTGGAGCCTGCTTTGGATTCTGTGTCTCCCTCTCTCTCTGCCCCTCCCCTGCTCGTACTCTCTGTCTCTCAAAAATAAATTTTAAAAATGTTTAAAAAAAAAAAAAAAAGAGGAAGTCTGATATTCAGTTCAGAAACTGTTAGCCCTCCAAACGAGGGCCCCTGAACCAAGGGAATGTACAACCTCCTCAACAAAGAACACTGTCGACGAAGTTCAAGTCAGTCACGGCAGGCAAGAGAGGCTAAAGAGTGGTCCAGCCCACGCGGATGGGGGCCACGCTGTTTGGCTCGCGGGTGATGAGCACACCACCCGGCCCCCAGCAAGCACATCACCAACCCTTGCAAAGTGAGTCACACGCAGTTACTACGGCTCCGAATTATACTAGAGAGACAATAAATGTGTCCCACAAAGGTCTACCTACAACTCTTCTCCCTGAAACAAAACCCCATGGTGACCACAAAGACCCTTAAGTTATTTACAAGACCCCACTCATGTGCACAATGCAGAACCGCCGGGCACACGCGAGGCAGAGAATTAAAACTATTACCAGCCCGTTAATGCTGAGTACGACGCAGAATTAGCAGGCCTCCCGGAAACTTACACTCCAGCACTCAGCTCGGACACACACGCGTCCGAGCCGAAGCATCTAGAGGCCAACCGGGAGCAGGAACCAACCTGCGGTCCCACGAAACCAGACTTACTGACTCGGTGCAGCAGGGGCGGCCCTCGGACAAAGCGCAGAACAAGACTGAGGAAGGGGGTGGAGGGTCATCTCACTTAAGGTCCGGGTCCTCCTCCAAGGATTCTGAGGAGGTGTCCCAGGGACACAGACTCCGTCCCGGATTGATCGCGGTCTGGAGGCGAGGCTGGGAGCAGCGGAGATGTCCGAGGGGTTGGGATGAGGTGAAGACAGCTCAGCGACTCACGATCCCCAGGAAAATACGGGCCCCGCGGAGCAGGTCTGGAGCGTCAGCGGTAAAAGGCGGGCCTCCCTTAAAGAGGGGTCCTTATGGCATCTTTCAGCTGGTACACACGGCAGGAGAAGCCACGTCATCCGCTAGCCGTGTGGCTGGCTTGCTGTGGGGCCCTCTCTCTTCTATCCCCGCTTGACTCCCACTCTTTCAGGGACAGACAGGCTGTGACTCTTACACAGAGAGAAGCATTAAATAATCTCCCTCAACCAACCTGTAGGAAGGGAGGGTCCTCAAAACGTTAAGAGAAACAGGTGGGGAAAAAACAGATCCTGACCCATAACCCTAAGCCCGTCTGCTGCTCAGGAGTCCTCCCAGCAAACCTCCAGCCCAGCACTGGGCCTGGGGAATCATGGTGGGCTTGCTCCCTGGTCCCCTCTCCTAGACCCTAAATCCCTCAAGAGAAAGAGCAGGGACGTCTTCACTTCTGCCTGGACCCCCCACCCCCCACTCCGGCCCCCGGCACAGCACATGTGTTCTGTAGCCATTTGTCTGCTAGTCCCCTATGTAAGGCCTCCCACACAGGAACACAGAGTGACATTAAGAATGTCACAGTCTGGGGGCGCCTGGGTGGCTTAGTCGGTTAAGCGTCCGACTTTCGCTTAGGTCATGATCTCGCGGTTCGTGGGTTCGAGCCCCGCGTCGGGCTCTGTGCTGACTGCCAGCTCAGAGCCTGGAGCCTGTTTCAGAGTCTGTGACTCCCTCTCTCTCTGACCCTCCCCTGCTCACGCTGTCTCTCTCTCTCTCTCCTAGAAATAAATAAAACATTAAAAAAAAAAAAAAAAAGAATGTCACAGTCTGAAGGATGCCACTACATGGGTGAAAGATGGGCAGGATGACTGGAAAGATCTACAACGCTCTGTCAAAGAAGGAAGCCTCCACTCGAAGCGCTCACGAAGGGCTTTGCTGCAACAGGATGGAATCAAAAGCACTTAAACAGCTCAACACGAACGGGACTGGATCCCCACCAAATGGAATCACTTATTAGGTGGCACTACACATGTTCCCACATCCGTCTTTTCGGCAAGACCATTGTTCCTCAGGGCGAGGGGCTACGCAGGTCCTGGGTTTTGCCCCCCAGCCCTCTGCCCACGCTGCCGCTCCAGACAGGCGTCCTGCCCCGTGAAAGCCAAGCGGTTATCAAAAAAGAAGAAACTCCTTCAGGTAAAGCCAAAGGGCAAGAGCACAGCGCAGGCTGGAGGGGGAAGGTGTCCCAGATGCAGATGGGAGGCTCCCAGCACTGGAAGACACAGGACCCCTCTGCTTGGGTGATGGGGGAAAGACAGGCGCTGGGGAGTTGACTCGGAATGCGGAAGCAGGACAAGAGATCTGCACCCGGGCTGAGAGGAGGAAGCAAGCAGAAGCACGGGAAGATGTGAAGAGACGATATGCTACCAAGGTCAGAAGATGAGCAAACTGTCTTTACGAAGAACCACCACTGATGGAAAGAGAGTGGGAAGGAGGTCTACAGCTACACAAAGCATCTGAGGACTGGGGGCAAGAGTACAAGCAAAATCTAGAAGCTTCTGTTACCTGGATATTAGTAAAAACAAGACCTGCGTGTAGGAAGGCACTAGAAGTCTGCTCCGGGCCCACAGTGCTGCCCCACCTGGGAGCAGGTACAAGCCACCACACAGGCACCTGCTCATTTTCTAGTTCTTCTATCTTTTTCTTCTCCCCCCTTCTCCCTGCTTCACCTGCCTTCCTGCTGCTGTCCACAGTGTTGGCCAAATAAGCCCATGGGCTTCTTTGGCGTTAGTTGACAAGGCCCACTAGAGTTCTGCCTCTCTCTGTCCAGGTGAAATGGCCACCATGAAGAAGTGGCTGTCCTGTGTCTCTTCAAAGAGGAGCCTCATGGAACAGAAAAGCAAGGACAGAAGCCACAAAAGGCCTTCGAACGTCAAGGTGACACGTATGTTCTTGTTACCGTGACCTGCAGTCAGCAAGTCGATGCCACTGTGTCTGAATTACGAACTATCTCAAGAGCACCCGGGTCCTATGAGGGCTGCGGGTGAGCATGCTCTGGGAGAAGACGAGTGTGCCACTAACTCCCAGCACCTGCTGCCTGGGCTTCCTACTATGTGTGCAAGTGCAACCACGGTGGCTAGGACCCAGTGCTACACACCCAACATAACGCCACTGAACTAGAAGGGTCTTCTTAGAATACCGTGCACCGGGAATTATTAGAACGAATATGTTTTAAGCAATTATGATAACTGAATCACGTGTGTTGGTGATGGCCTTTACTCCGTACCCAACCCAGACAACTCCAGCAGTATGACCTGACCTCCGATTTGAAAGAGATGCCCCCGTTTCTGATAAGCAGTTTGACTCACCCTTCCTACTGGAACATCTTTGAATAAGCATTGAAACTTTCCCCCCTTGAAGCCACTCTCTACCCTCTGGCCCTAGGTTTTCATGTTCCAGAACCACTTCAAGAATTCTATGAACCTCTCCCTGTGGGTGGGAATAAGATAGGCTATCTTCCTCCAAAGAAGAGGGGTCACCAATAGACTTTAACATGATGTACAAGCTTTTCTCCAAAGACACGAATGTTGAACGGAATCACCACCTTCGATCAAAAAACAGCATCTCTAATTTTTGTGAAAGGACAGTGTCTATCAAGCCTGTTCTCAAATTTTGAGCACAGATCATCCTCTAACTTTCCAATTTGTTGAATTCTAAAAGTTTGACTGTACATCGGTTGTGGAAAGGAAACGGGCACTTGCCCACAGTGAGAATTACACACATAATAGTTAGGCTCTCAGAACAGCTCACAAAAGCTTGTGCGCTACCTCAAAGCAACAGTAGTAACACTGTAGAAGCAACCATTAAAGCGATAACTTTATAGGAAAATGCATTCACGATTCCCCTTCGGGGGGCCGGGAACACAAAACTCTCCCTTTCTGGCAATGAAAGTAGGGACTCCCCTTGTTCAATGCAGATGATGAGGGAGATCATGGTGTGGACGTTGGAGAGGAGGGCCTCTGTGTTGAAGGTCAAGGCCGGGAATGCACAGCGCGGTGGAGAAATACCTGCTTCTCCAAACCAGGAGGCTGGGCAGGGGAGGGCAGAAGTGGGACAGAGGGCCCTGGGGAGCAAGTGGAAGGGGGAGGGCATTTCTTGCCACCTCTCCCATCTCCTCTGCAAACCCAAATTTCTGCTACTTCTTTCTCTTGATCTCCCCTGGAAGTCTTTGTGGGTTAGCACAGCAGGGTCTGTGCAGGGGGAAGAGGAGGAGGGAGTCAGCCATGAGAAACAAAATGGAAGAGGCCCAGTGTCCTGGCTGGAGGGAAGCGGCGGGTTCCTCACGGGAAGCTGTGCACTGCTACACCAGAACCTGGTCTGTGTGGCTGGTGCAAGGTCCCCAGGTGAAGAGAAGACAACAGCCACTGCTGCTAAGTGCAAGAGCAATTCAAAGTTAAATTAATGAGAATCCTTGTGAACACATCCCTTATTAAGGATGACTGTTCTTTAAAAAGTGTCTTAGAAAGATTTATTGCACACCTGTTGCACTTTGCCAGGGACAACATCTTCATCGAAGACCTAGAATCCAGCGCAAAGAGATGCTCTTTTTTAAGGAATTCACACATCTCAGATTCTAGCCCAGAAATTCAGCCTCGGTCACCAATTTCAAGCAAGGTTGCCTACTTTGAATGGTTGTGGATCCTTCAAACAAAATTACCCCCAGAACCAATTCACTGAGGTACTTTGTATTACTTGCTACAGATACTAAACTAGCAGTCATTTATTAGCTACAGCATAAGCAAAACCTGAAAATTTTATACCTTTGTCTATAAATAATTAGAACGCCATCCAAATTCTAAGACACAGAAATATGGCACCTGTTACGGACTTGAACCTTCAAAATATAATGTGTGTTACCTCTGTGTTAACAACTTCCATAGGTCTTTTCTTGATTTCTCCTATGTCCAAGTAGCTGGGGGAGAAAAAGAGAAAACAATGATAAGCGTTTCTTTTATTGTTTTTGAGTTATATACATTTCTTATGAAAAATTATTAAGAAGGGAAGCAAGCCATAGGAAACACGCCTAAAGCAAAAATGAGTGGCTATTAATTAAAAGCTATTACGGTGTAGGAACGGCTCTCAGCATCAATGACCAGAGCGGATACGTGTCTTCTGCTCTCAATGTCAATGAGGCCGAAGGCTTAGAAATACATACGTCTATGGGGCACCTGGGTGGCTCAGTCGGTTGCGCTTCCAACTTCAGCTCAGGTCATGACCTCGCGGTTCATGGGTTCAAGCCCCGCGTCCGGCTCTGTGCTGACAGCCAGCTCAGAGCCTGGAGTCTGTTTCGGGTTCTGTGTTTCCCTCTCTCTCTGACCCTCCTCTGCTCATGCTGCCTCTCTCTCTCTCTCTCTCTGAAATAAATTTTTAAAAAATAAATAAAATAAATAAATAAATAAAAAAAAATACATACGTCTTAGCGGGAACATTTTCCCCCCACATATGGGGTTAGGTTGGCCTCTGACCATACATGAGGTGTTCCTAGTTCTTACGTCAATTTTTATATAAAAAGTGGTTTGCTTGTGACGGTGCTGAACAGTTCCATTAAACACAGCCTTTAGCTCAAAACAAAGAAGGTCCTGATAGATAGCACGGCCTTAGACTATCTGTGAAAGGCTGGGGACTCGTGTTCCTAGGAAAGCACCTTCAGGATACAGAAATGCTCAGCTGTGTGGGATGGTTTAGGTATTGGTTCAGCTAAAACACATGTCGCTGGACTAGTTAACCTCTGGAGACCCCTAGCATTCCATTGCTACTTGCTAGAGATATCAACTAGTGATCATTCTTCAGCTATTGCGTAAGTATGACCTACAAACTGTTCACGTTAGTCAATGTCAAGCCCTAAGTCCACCACTGTGATCTGGTCCCCACGGTGCTTCATCTATAGTAGGTGCTAAACAAATGTTTCAATATAAACAGGAAGTATAAATCTAGCATTTAATTTATAACCATAAAGATGGATACCCTCAATTACTGTAATTGCTGAGTTGTCCAAAAAAAAAAGTTTATATTAGAATTAATTTTAGCTATGTTTTATTATTGTTGTTTGCATTTTGGGACAGAATGCTTCAGTTAATACCACTGGAACCTTTTTCTTCCATGAATAGTGTTTACATAAGATGGTGCAGAACTCCCTGTTTAGCAATAAAATGGCTCTTCTGCAAATCTGCATGGAGGGACTCATTTCTGACATGATAGCAAAACATCTTAACTGTCATGTGCAGAAAGGTGGTCTCAGATCCACAAGATTAATGAATGAAGCAGAGTCAACTTCCAAAAATGTACAGGAAAACGTGGGGGAAAAAACTATCTCTAGAATCCTCTGCTATAAAATATAGGTTTAAAAGCTACCTCGAGTTTAATTATGGCTTCAAAAATATTAGGAAAAATCTGAGTAAAAGAAATTCAAGAAGGAAGTTGATCATTTTCACTGGAGTGATATTTTTCGGCCAATGCTAAATTCCCCAACAGCCTTGAGGCTCTAAATGACACAAATTACTCTCAATATCTTCTGGGCTTTCTTTTCTTCAGCCAGTTGCCCCCACTGTTATGTAAACTTGCAACTGCTAAGCCTCAAATATATTCGGTATTTAAATCTTCCTGGCTTCTGATCATGATAACCGTAGATACTACTCCAACTTTCACAGAAATGAATCAACCGTTTCTCTGCCAGCATGGAAAACTAGCCATGGAAACTGTTATAACAAACTCTGTTTTTTTTTTGTATGGGAGTTAAAAGCCGAAACAGCCACGCAAATCTCTTACCTCTGTCTAAGGACTCTGAAGTGAACTTTCTATTTGGTTTGGAACTGGACCTGTTTTTATCTTTTGAGTGGGCAATGCCAAATAAACAAGAAAATAGGAGTTACAAAAGGGAGTCTGCAACTTTGAGCTGTTAACAGATTCCAAAATTTACTTCCATTCCCAGGAGAATGCTTTCTATGGGAATTAGTTAACAAAAGAAAAATTAACAAAGTACGTGATAGAAGGAACTGGGCATACAGGTGGTTTGCATTTTCTACGACATTTCGGTGTTTGCAAAGCACGATTGACATCCATACCATTCGCTTTTCTCACAACCCTGGGGGGGGCGAACGGTTCCCACTCCTCATCCGCATCAGGAAGAGGGACTGGTTGAGGCCCGTGGCTTGCTTGAGGACGCACAGCTCACGAGCAGCTTGGTCTCGGGTCTCCTGATTCTGAGACTCAAGCCCTAAGTGTCTTTGCACATCATTTCACGTAGTGCTTCTCTATGAAGGTAGACAAAGCGTGCCAAAGGGGCTTTCCAGGCAGGAAAACCAAATCCACATGTACCCCTCACCTCGCATAAAAGGAGCATCCAGCAGGACAAAGGGCAGAACACTTAGAACTCAGTTCAAGGAAATTTAGGAAAAGAAAAGTAGTATTAGATGACACTAGTGATATTTGGGGAAATAGTTCTATGTAGTTAAAACCAGAATTCACAAGTATACACTTTACGGTAAAGATAGCTTTTGCTGTCCTGAGGCCCAAGCTGACTTTCAATGAAAATGTATTAAAAACTGTGAAATATAGGGGCGTCTGGGTGGCTTAGTCGGTTAAGCGTCCAACTTCGGCTCAGGTCATAATCTCACGGTTCATGGGTTCGAGCCCCGCGTCGGGCTCTGTGCTGACTGCCAGCTCAGAGCCTGGAGCCTGTTTCAGATTCTGTATCTCCCTCTGTCTCTGACCCTCCCCTGCTCATGCTGTCTCTCTCTCTCTCTCTCTCTCTCTCTCTCTCTCTCTCAGAAATAAATAAGAACATTAAAAAATAAAATTTTAAAAAAACTGTGCAGTATAAAGTTTCCACATGATTCAGAAAGTCCATTCCTAGGTATAAACCAAGAAAACTGAAAACGTGTACATAATTGTTTCCAGCAGCATTATTCTGTAATAGCCCAAATACCTATCAACTGATTAATGGAGAAACAAGATGTGGCATGGCCATACCATGGAATGTTCTGCAGCAATAAAAAGAATGAAGTTCTGATACATCCTACAACACCGATGAGCCTAGGAAACATTTAGGCCACGTGAAAGAAGCCAGGAACACAAAAGACCACACGACTCCATCGATACGAAAAATCCAGAACAGACAAATCCACAGAGACAGAGTGTGGACCAACAGATGTCAGACGGATGGGGTTTTGGGTTGCGGGGGGGGGTTCGGGGTTCGGAGCTCAGCCAAGAAAGAATTTTTGAAGACGTCTTTGGTGCAAAGAGATGATTTTAGTAAAGCACAGGGACAGGACCCATGGGCAGGAAGAGCTGCCCTGGGGTTGTGGGGTAACTGGTTCCATACCGTCAGGCGGGGAGGGGGTCAGGATAGAGTAAGTCTCTAAGGTATTTCTGAAGCAAGGTTTCGAGGATCTTGAGGGTCTAGCTGTTGTTAGGGAAATGCCACTTGTTACCGTTTAATAAAACCTCAGTCAAGAGCCCCTTCAGATGCAGATCAGGGGCCGTAAGCTTGGACAATGATTGTCAGCATATATTTTGCAAAGGAGTTGAGATTAAGGAAGTATCCAAAGAAATTTTTATGTTAAAGTAGATTTACAGGATCCTGGGAGAGTCAAGATAAGGTTAAGCCAAGATTCCCTTTCTCTCCCAGCAAAGGGTCATCACTGAGGCAGCTGGGCTCCTAGAGGGAGGTCACTGCTGGTTGCAAGGACCCGTCAATGGGCTGTAGGCAGGAAGGGAATTTAGGTCTCATTTGCCTTAGTTTCCCCCATCGCCATGGCAGCACTTAAACCCTTTTCCTTTGTTCTTGGGCAGCCAGGAGTGTCAGGGAATATCACACAGATCCCACCTGGGGTGGGGAGGCAGTGCTGTTAGCCTGTACTTTGCCCTCGGCTTGCTCCAGCCCCCTCCCCCCGCATCAAGAGGATGGGAACAAAGGGAAATTGGAAGGGACGGGTTTCATTTTGGAGTGACGCAAATGTTCTAACATTTGTCTGCAGGGATACTGCAAAACTCCATGAACCTATCAAAGCAACTAAAGCAGGTGAACTTTATGCTATGTGAAATATATGTCAATTAACATTGTAAAGAAAAAGAAAACTATGGAATATTAAAATCTACCTGTACTGCAATACCCACCCCCACCAGGAATAGTCTGCCTCAGCTGTGAACTTCTGCAGAACTTTATTTTTCTAACTGCAGTTATGCCTGTGTGCCTTACATTTAAATGGTCTGTGTGCGTGTAGCCTCTCTCCTGTTAGATGGTAAGCTCCTGAAGACAAGCAGTCGCATCCTGTTCATTTTTCTCTTCACAGACCTAAGCAGTTTGCCCACTCACTGAACACTTACTATGAGCGAGCTCTCTGCCAGGAACTGGGAGTAAACACCAACACTGACCCCCGTGCTTGAAGGTCCAGCCATCGAGCGCCTAGAGACACACAAGCAGGAAAAAACAGAGCGAGCCAATAAACTTTCCCAAGCATTAAGCTGATAGCATAAAGGTGCAGGCTGTGGGGGCTGGGGAGGGTCACAGCCCAGCCGTGGGCGTGGTCAGCTCTACTCGGAATGCAATGTTGGAAGAATTTAAACAGTAAGGGGGGAAATGCAGAACGCAATTTTCTCCTCCGGGGACCACACACTATCCAATACTTCTAAATAATCTTTAAGAAATCTTTAAACTCAAAAGGACAGGTTCCAAGAAAAAGGAAAAAAAGAAGAAAGGATAAACAGAACAGAAAGTGCTCAACTACCACCTTGGTCACTCAATACTTTGCTCCGGCCACCCCAGGTGAAATTCCTTCTCCAGGCACACTTTCTTTTCTTTTTTTTTTAATGTTTTATTTATTTCTAGGAGAGAGAGAGAGACAGCGTGAGCAGGGGAGGGTCAGAGAGAGAGGGAGTCACAGACTGAAACAGGCTCCAGGCCCTGAGCTGGCAGTCAGCACAGAGCCCGACGCGGGGCTCGA
>NW_024081284.1:356709-381759 GCF_003009895.1 Hyaena hyaena
AAAAAAAAAAAAAAAAAAAAGGGGGGGGGGGCGGCTGCAGGGCGCCCGGCGCGCACCCAGCGGGGACCCTGCGGGCTGCGGGCGGGCGGGCCCCGTCCAGGTATTTCACCGCAGTCAGGGAGCCAATCAGCGCGCCCCGCACCTGTTCCGCGCGCCCCGGGCCCGGGGCCACCCCCGGACGGGAGCGCGCGAGGGGCTTCCCGCAGGGGGCGCCGCAGGGGCGGGGCCCGCGCGCCCACACCCACCCACGCAGGTTAGAAACGCGCCCAAACTCCGTTTCTAACGTCATGTTCGCGTGACTCTTTCCAAAAGGCTTTCCTCGCCTCCTCACCTCTGGCTCCCGCCTGCTCCCCCAACGAAAGCAATTAAGATTCCGCCTAGAATTGGCCAGATTTTTATTTGCTGAAAAACAGCCCAACGTGCGTTGAGAGAGAGAGAGAGAGGATTTGGGGCGGCGGGGGAGGCTCGAGCTTCCGGGACCCCTCGCCCCCTCCCGCGACCCTCCGCGCCGCCGCCGCCGGCGGCCAGGGGTCCGCGGGCACCGTTTGAACACTGCGGACGGCGGCGCGCAACCGAGTTCCCGGGACGGGAGGCGGGGGGGGTGGGGGGGCGCCCTGGGGTACCTGGCGACGCTGGAGGGCCGGCTGGGGGAGGGGCGGCGCGGGCGGGGCGGGGCGGGGGCGCAGCGCGGCGGCTCGGCGGGCACCGCGCTCAGCTCGGCGGCGGCGCGGCGCTGCCGCGGTTCCGCCGCTGCCGTTGCCTCCGCGGGCCTCCCTCGCCCCGGGGGACGGACTTGTTACTTCCCACCGTTTCCATAGCAACTGCAGCCACGCGCCGGGCGGAGTCCGCGGACCGGTCGGTGCGCGCGCCCCGGCGAGCCCCCTGGGCTTTGCCCGCAGGCTCCGCAGGGAGCGTGGAGAGCTGAGGGTTTGGGGCGGGGGTAGGGGGTGAAGTCTGGGTTATCTGGAGGTCGTGCCCCGAATGGACGCCTACTGTGTACCAGGCGCTATGCTGAAAGCTGGTGGTACGCGGGAAAGGGGACAACCTGAGATGTTTCCAGTGCCTACCACCTCCTAACTTTAGAAGGCGAAGGGGGGGGGGTGGGGGGCAAACCATGAGGGACCCTTGAATGATAAGAACAAACTGAGGACTGATGGGGTGTGGGGGGGAGGGGGGAGATGGGCGTGGAGGAGGGCACTTGTGGGGATGAGCGNGGGGGGGAGGGGGGAGATGGGCGTGGAGGAGGGCACTTGTGGGGATGAGCGCCGGGTGTTATATGGAAACCAACTTGACAATAAACTATTTGTAAAAAAAAAAATAAAAATTGAAATTAAAAAATAAAATGAAGAATCTTTATTTGCTTTAAAAAAAAAAAAAAACGACTAAGTGGCTAAACAGCTGTCTGTGCCCAAGACCCCACATCCATGCTGTTCGCGTAGATTGCGCCAGTGCCTGGGTACGAGAGGGGAGGGGAGCTTTAAGAACTTTAGGGAAGAGGTGTTGTCCAGGCTGCTCTGGGACATGTGGATTGTGGGACCAGGAAAATTCTGTTTAAAACGTTGACATCTTCCAGCTCATTGCTGCCAGGATTCCCTTTATTCCTCCTAAGCTCTTGCTGCGACCTCATTACTGCCTGTTCCTCTGGCCTCTTATATGAATAAAAGTAATTCTGATAATAACTACCATTAATTGAATGTTTGCCTGTAGCAGGCACTGTGTTGGGGGCTTTACGTAAACTGCCTAATGTTCACTATAACCTGCAGAAGCAAGTTTTAGTCTTTACTCAGATGAGGAAACGGAGAGGTCGAGAAACCAAAGAAACTTACCTCAGGTCACACACAAAAATTCGAACCTAGTTCTCTGTGACTCCAGAACTACTTTGACCACCGTGTCATGTTAATCTTAAAAGTGAATGTGTAAAACATTGCAGTTTGGAGCAGAAACATTTTTATTACAGTTACCTAATACATTAATTCCTTGGAAGTTAACACTTTTTCTTTTTTTCTTTTTCTTTTTTTTCGTTTTCAATTTTTTCTTTAAGAGAGAAAGAGAGCGTGAGTAGGGGAGAGGCAGAGGGTGAAAGAGAGAATCCCAAGCAGGCTTCATGCTCAGGAAGGAGCCCATCAAGGGGCTGGATCCCATGACTCTGGGATCATGACCTGAGCCAAAATAAGGGTCGGAGGCTCAACCATCTGAGCCACCCAGGCACCCCGAAACTTAACAGTTTGCAAAAGAAGACCAAAGTCAAGGGAATAATGCAGAGAAAAAAAGAAAGGAATTCTGAGAACCAGTTGTAAAGAATGTGCAAGTTGCGGGAATGAGCAGGGAAAATATCTGTGCAAACATGCTACCAAGCGAGCGAGAAAGACAGAATGCCTGTCTTACCTAAGGGGTGCAGGGCAGTAAACCAAGCAACCCTTGAGCCCCCCAGACCTCTCTACTGCCTGGACCAGCCCGGTGCAAAATGAAAACCCGTCACCCCTTGTTCAAAAAATAAGAATATCAGGATGGCAATAGCAAAGCAGTAAAGCAAACACAAGGATGTTTCTAAGTGTGGGGCATTGTTGTAAGTCTGTAAAGCCATCCCACATCTACATTCTGGTTCCTTCCACAACAGTATCCCCAGCGCAGATTTGTCTCCTGGGCCCAGGCTTATTTCTCCAGCTGCCTCTTAGTGATGTGGTGACAAGTATTTAGCTACTGGCTACTGGGGAGGGGAAGGCCTAGATTCATAACTTTTGCCAATGTTTGTGGTTTAAATACTGCAAATGTGGCTGGTTTCCAGCTACCAGTTGTGGTCACTGAAGGCAAGAGATGCACAGTGGCAGGCCATGATTTGGTATTTCCACCATATCATTTTTTTTTTAAATGTTTTTATTTATTTCTAGGAGAGAGAGAGAGACAGCGTGAGCAGGGGAGGGTCAGAGAGAGAGGGAGTCACAGACTGAAACAGGCTCCAGGCTCCGAGCTGGCAGTCAGCACAGAGCCCGACGCGGGGCTCGAACCCACGAACCGCGAGATCATGACCCAAGCGAAAGTCGGACGCTCAACCGACTAAGCCACCCAGGCGCCCCAATTTCCACCATATCATTATAGTAGACATGGAACTTCATAGATAATAGTAAAATCTAGGTGGTGATGAATTTTGAGCATTTGTTACCTTTGTGTTTAATACAATTTATTTAACTGTACACTTATATGACTTAATTTTTTTAGTGGCTCTGTTTCAAACTTTTGAAAATTGAACAACTGCCTCTCACAAGGCAGTACAAGGTGGCTCTCAGCACACTGTGCTCCTAAACAGCTACCCTGTGCTATCAAAAGGCAGCCTAGACTCAACACATTCACACGATCTCATGTTTTCACCACCACCTCTTTTCCTATTGTCTCTGTCTCCATAAATGGACCCTCGTCTACTCATCTGAACACACACGTCTCTTCTTCACAGAATGTGTTTAACTGCAGAGACGCAACACAGTCACCTGTACAGTCTCTCTGCTCCTTCTGTTTGTTGAATCGTTTGGGAGCTGTTCTCTCTTACAGAGAAACCCAAAACTGAGCCAAGGGAGGATTTCAGAAGGCACAAAGTTTACAGAACCCCCCCGATCACGAAGAGCTGAGGTGGAATGAGAAGCCACTTCGGATGGGTGCTGGGGAATGTTCTAGCAGTCATGCACAGAGAGAGGAGACTTTTGTTTCTATGCTGCTTCCGAAGTATGACAAAGATACTGAGAGTGAGAGGTGGCAAATGAGATTCTTAAAGAAGTTTGTGCACTTAAAATATTATCAAAAAGTTATTTGGCGTTTCCTCAAGAGCCTGAATAAATCTCTGAAATGGTTCCCGTTCTATCTAACTGTGGAAATAATAATTATGTCCAGGTAGAGGCGCCTGGGTGGCTCAGTCGGTTGAGCGTCCGATCCTTGATTTTGGCTCAGGTCATGATCCCACAGTCACAGGATTGAGCCCCAGGTTCAGTTCCTCACTGACTCTGGAAGCTGCTTAGGATTCTCTCTCTCTCTCTCTCTCTCTCTCTCTCTCTCTTTCTCTCTCTGCCCCTTCTCCACTCATGTGCACACACACGGGTGCATGCAGACAGGTGCACACTCTCTCTGTCACTCTGAAATGAAATTTTAAGGGGGAGCCTGGTTGGCTCAGTTAAGAGTCAGTCTCAGAAAGAGCAACAACTTCAGCTTCTTGAGACTGTGTTTCTTGGACACGCATTTGAATAATGTGGCTGCTTCTGATAAGCCCTGAATTCCTCTGTCCTGTTAACTCAACTGATTTCAGTAATGACTGAACACTTCTTCATGTCCATGTACTGGGCTGCCTGCACAGGTGGCTGTGTCTAAAGTGCCCAAAAGTGTAAGAGGGAGCAGCCTTATCTCCTACTCACAGCCAAATCATGTAGATTCTGCTTAACGTGCTCTAAGCCTTCTGCTTCTCATGTTAGTCACTCACCCTACCCAGGTTTAGAGCTTCTAAGAATGCTTGCTGTATACATTGCCACATATTTAAGGAGTTATGAGTAATAAAAAATAATCGTTTCCTACTTTAGTTGATTTATTGCCATTTAGAGTGTAAGATGAGTAATCACAGTCTCCTGAAACAGTAAACTTGAACCTTCATGTTTTATATAGCTTCCTGTCATAAAGCAAACCCCAAAGAAACCTATAGCAATTTATTTTTAAATGCTACATGAACCAAATGTCACATTCTTCTGTTACTATTTTCTTCTTCTGAAAAACATAACGATTTTCATGGCAAAAGGTGTAATATCAGTGAAAAACTGCAGTTCCTTAGGGGGTAGGTGCGAGCCCCACAATGAAATGGCAAGTTTTAGAGGCAGAGAGAAGTTGAGAGAATGTGCACAGAGGGCTTCTATCCTCTCTGAACTGCAGAAGGATATATTATCTTGCCGGAATCTTCCAGCATTTAGCATCATGGTAAAGACAGGTGTTACATAAATATTTGTTAACTGCACTAACCCGAGAGTTCAGGGTGATGCAGACGTGAAGGAAGAACCAAGGCACCTTGAGGAGAGCTAAACAGCCATGGAAAACCCAATGTTGTTTTGGGTGCTACTATGAAATAAATATATTTGTATGATTACTGCCATTAGAGGTCTCTTAAAAAGGATATTGATAGACTATCAATTCCATTTCCAACATGAGCTAAATATCCTGAATAACACTCCTTGTAAGCCAATTACAAAATGCTAGATTAAAAGATATTTAAATCTTTTAAAATGCATTGCCAATTTGGCAAGAATGAAAATAATTCCGAAAAGCCAAAAGCTGAGTGAAAACAAAGCTGGGGAGGTAAGCGAGCACTGAAATCAGCTTTGGCCCTAAGAACACGTGCCCATGTTCTTAGGGAGGGGCAGAGAGCGAGGGAGAGAAAATCCCAAGCAGACTCCATGCTGTCTGCTCAGAGCCTGACTCAGGGCTTGAACCCCAAGATCACGACCTGAGCCGAAATCAAGAGTCAGACACGTAACTAACTGAGCCATCCAGGCACCCCAGTCAGATACTGAATTGAGACTATTTACCATGTCTGATCAACTTCCAGAAGGTGGGGGGCACCTGGGTGGCTAAGTCGGTTAAGCGTCTGACTTCAGCTCAGGTCATGATCTCATGGTTCGTGGGTTTGGGCTCTGTGCTGACAACTCATAGCCTGGAGCCTACTTCAGATTCTGTGTGTCCCTCTCTCTCTGACCTTCCCCTGCTCACACTGCCTCTCTCTCAGAAATAAATGAAAACCAAAAAAATTGTTTTTAATTAAAAAAAAATTCCAGAAGGAGAAATAAATACAATGGAACAGAGGCATTATTTGAAATGTTTTCCAGAATTGCTGAAAGATGCAAATCCTTTATTCAGGAAGTCAAATGAATCCCAGGTAGGATAAATTCAAAGAATCACCATGTAGGTACATTGAAGTGATTCTGCCATAGAAAATACACAAAAGATGATCCTAAAAGCAGTTTGTGGAGAAAGACAGATTACCTACAAAGGAAAGACATTAATGGCCGACCTCTCTAAAGCAACAATAGAAATTAGAAGACATTGAAATAATATCTTCAATGTGTTGAGGAAATAATTGGAAATATGAAATTTCTACCCCAGCAAAATTATCCTTCTCAAGAATGAGTGCAAATTAGGAGCATTTGCCACTAATAGGAATTCACTGAGGAAAATTCCAAAGAACTTAACTCAAGCATAAAAGAAATGATCTTCAATAAAAGTCTGAAAGGCAGTAGGACTGATGGACAAGACATATTAACTCTGTGGTCAACATTTTTTGGGTTTTTTTGTTTGTTTGTTTTTTTAATTTTTTTTTAATGTTTTATTTATTTCTAGGAGAGAGAGAGACAGCATGAGCAGGGGAGGGTCAGAGAGAGAGGGAGATACAGACTCCGAAATAGGCTCCAGGCTCAGAGCTGGCAGTCAGCACAGAGCCCGACGCGGGGCTCGAACCCACGAACCGCGAGATCATGACCTAAGCGAAAGTCGGACGCTTAACCGACTAAGCCACCCAGGTGCCCCTGTGGTCAACGTTTTTAATGAGTGCATAACACAATAACCGTTTCTGATGTATGGTGTTTACGACACAATTCAAACTAACATACCAGAGAATAACTATATAAATGGAGAGGGGAGTGGCGGTGAACGTGTAAGTATTACAAGAACTTTCACACCCACGAGGGTAGTTGTAGGAATTTAAAGCACGTGAAAATGAGTGTTGCTGAGGATGTGGAAGAATTAGAACACTCATACATTTCTGGTGGGAATGGGAAGTGGGATAGCCTCTTTGGAAAGCAGTCTGGCAGTTACTCAGAAGTTAGGCATAGTGTACCACATGACCCAGCAATTCCGATTCCAGGCGTATACCCAAGAGAATTGAAAACATGTTTGCACAAAAATGTGTGTACAAATGTTCACAGAAACATCGTTTATAACAGCCAAAAGCGGAAACAACACCATCGACTGGTGAGTGGGTTACCACATTTGGATTTACACGGGGATCGGAAGCTGACAAACGAGATGCTAGCCCTCACACTGCCCCTCCTCCCCGTTCTGGCCTTTGTTATGGGGACCAAGTTTACTTCTCTTACTACCTTTACTCTAAGGTGCATGTTTTTCCCTGGTGATGCCTCAGCTTCTCACAAAAACAGATTCCTAGTAGGTCCACTGGACAGTCCAGCAGACATGTTCAGCTGTATGTGAGTCCCCATAGTGGACAGAGCAGAGACCTGAGCTGGGACATCTTCCTTCCCTCCCTCTCTCTCTCTCCTACTCCTCCTTTCTGTGTCTCTCCTTTCACACACATACACATACAACATTCATTTGCTCAACTATTTGGCAGGCACTGCTCTAAGCACTTAGACCCGTGACAAAATAGACAATGTATCAGTCTTCTGGACATTTTAGGAAATGGCAAGTGCTATGAACAGGCGCTGTGACAGACAGTGACTATGGATACTTTATATGGGTTAAGGACAGCCTTTCTTTCTATTTAAATTTCAATTAGTTAACATGTAGTATAATATTAGTTTCAGGTGTACAATTGGTTTTTGGTTTTGGTTTTTTTTTTTTAATTCCATACATCATCTGATGCTCATCACAAGTGCACTTCTTAATCCCCATCTAGTTAACTGTTTTTTTGTTTTGTTTTTTGTTTTTTGTTGTTTTAGAGAGAGTGAGCAGGGGAGAGGGGCAGAGGGGCAGAGGGAGAGAATCTTTCACCTACTTTTAACTTTTTGAGGAATTTCCATACTGTTTTCCAAAGTGGCTATAACAGTTCATAAATAACATGTAAAACTCAACCCCCCCAAAAAAAAAACCCAAATAATCCAGTTAAAAAATGGACAGAAGACATGAATAGACATTTTTCAAGGATGGCATCCAGATGGCTGACAGACACATGAAAAGATGCTCAACATCACTTGTCGTCAGGGAAATACATATCAAAACCACACTGAGATACCACCTCACACCTGTCAGAATGGCTAAACTTAAGAACACAGGAAACAACAGTTGTTGGCAAAGACACAGAGAAAGGGGAACCCTCTTAAAACTGTTGATAGGAAAGCAAACTTGTGCAGACACTATAGAAGATCTTTTTTTTTCTAAGATTTATTTATTTTGAGAGAGAATGTACATGTGAATGGCAGAGGGGCAGAGAGCGAATCCCAAGCAGGCTCTGCATAGTCAGTGGAGAGCCCGACTTGGGGCTCCAGCTCACGAACCGTGAGATCATGACCCGAGCAGAAATCAAGAGCCGGACACTTAGCTGACTGAGCCGCCCAGGTGCCCCTAAGGAAGGTCTTTCTGATGAGGTAAACATTCAGCTCGGCTAAAGGACAAGGGATACTCAGCTGTGCAGAAGCCTGACATTTAAGCATTCCATACCAGAAAGCAGCAGTGAACACGTTATATCTTATATATTATATGCTGTATCTGAGAGCTTCCCTCACCCCTAAAGGTGGAAGAAGTGGGATTTTACACAGAACCCACGTGGAATGTTGGAGTCCACCCTGAGCGACACCCCATACGGGTGACCCCACTCACAGGGCCCTCAGCTGTAGGGATGATCCGCAGATCCCTCTTGGGGCACAACCATATTTCCAACCTACTGCACACTCCAATGGGGCCTCTGGGCATATGGTTTTCAGGGTTTCTAACCTCACTCCACAGGGAGGGGAACTTGGGGAAATCCTGGCCTAGGTGCAGAGTCGCAGAGAGGAAGAGGCAGCGGGGAGCCCTCCTCCCTTGTTTTCAGGGAATTCCAGGTTCTGCATCTCTAAGCTCTGGAAGACGAAGAGCAGAAATTTCTCCAATCCCTGGAGGGCGTTCTGATAGAGCAGGAGCATAAAACCTGGACTCCCCAAGATGACTAAGGGACTCTGGTGCCCCCGCGAGGGTCAGAGGGGCTAGCGGTCACCACTGGCTGGGCCTCCTCTCAGGCAGCCTCACTGATTGTTTCAGGGCCTCCCTAATGCGTCTCCGCGATCTCTGCATCACCACCCTCCACCGTAGGCTTCCCAAGAGACACAGGCCTCCCTGCTGTGTTTTGAGTGAGCATTGGAGTGAGGACTCTTTGCCTTCTGGATTCTTCCTGGGCTCATTCCTCCAGATTGTCTTTGCTCGTCTTCTTTTGCTCATGAGGATTCCTTTCATTTCCTCTCCATCTCTTCACTGTATCACACCCAGTCACCTCTTCAAGACCCATCTTAAAACTCACCTTCACTGGGCGGCCCTCCCTGATACCGTTGCTTCATTAATGTCTTCTTTGCTGAATGCCAACAAACATCTAGACTCTTACTCACGCCCTCTTGGTATTTCCCCTCCCTTCCTCAGTTCCTCCCTCCCCACTTTCTTCTTTTCTTCTTAATAATAAACTTACTCACCTTGGCTAAAATGAGCAAATCAGAGAACTCGAGATGCTGGCGAGGATGTGGAGAAACGGGCACCCTCCTACACTGTTGGTGGGAATGTAAACTGGTACAGCCCCTCTGGAAAACAGTGTGGAGGTTCCTCAAAACATTAACAATAGAACTCCTCTATGACCCAGCAATAGCACTGCTAGGAATTTACCCAAGGGATACAGAAATGCTGATGCCTAGGGGCACATGGACCCCAATGTTCATAGCAGCACTGTCCACAATAGCTAAAACATGGAAAGAGCCTAAGTGTCCATCAGCGGACAGATGGATCAAGATGTGGTTTAGCTATAGCATGGAATACTACATGGCAATGAGAAAGAATGAAATCTGGCCATGTGTAGCAACATGGATGGACCTTGAGGGTGTTATGCTGAGCGAAATAAGTCAGGCAGAGAAGGACAAATATCATATGTTTGCACGTATAGGAGGATTAGGAGGAACTTGACGGAGGAACAAGGGGGAGAAGAAGGGGGGAAATGGTGGGGGAAAGGGAGAGAGGCAAACCATGAGAGACTCTTGAATGCTGACAAAAACCGAGGACTGATGGATGTGGGGGGGAGGGGGGATGGGCATGGAGGAGGGCACTTGTGGGGATGAGCACTGGGTGTTATGTGGAAACTAACTGGACAATAAACTATTTGTAAAAAAAAAAAAAGATATAGAATATGTACCATATACACCATAAAAAAATAAATAAATAAACTTACCTCAACCCTTTTTGAAAAAAGCTATTACTAAATTTGGACTGTATAAGGATAATATTTCAAATGTATGCAAGGGGTATAAAACATTAACAATAGGGGCACTTTGGTGGCTCAGTCATTTGGGCATTGGACTCTTGCTTTCGGCTCAGGGTTTGTGGGATCGAGCTCTGAGTCCAGGCATGGAGCCTGCTTGGGATTCTCAGTTTGTCTTCTTCTCTCTGCCCCTCCCCAACTTGTTCTCTCTTTGTCTCTCTCAAAATAAATGAACTTAAAAAAAAAAACAAACATTAACAATAATACAAAGATATGTATGCCCCTGCCACACACCAGCTCAAGAACAAAACATCACCAGGGGCACCTGGTGGCTCAGTCGTTTTAGTGTCCCGCTCTTGACCTTGGCTCAGGTCATGATCTCACGGCTCATGAGTTCCAGCCTTGTATTGGGCTCTGTGCTGACAGCAGGGAGCCTGCTTGGGATTTTCTCTCCCCTTCTTTCTGCCCCTCCCCCACTCATGCGCACACACTCCCTCCCTCTCTAAATAAAAATAAATGAAAAAGAACAAAATATTACCATTTCCCATGATATCTCTCTCAGTGTGCTCCTGCCCACCCTACCCCAATGGGTAACTGTGGGGAAATAGGTTTATTTATCTTATACTTACATAAATGGGTTTTAAAAAAAAAAAAAAAAAAAGCCTAGGGTAGAAAGCCACCATCACAGGGTGAAAGTGCCCAAGGTTAGTTAGCGAGATATTAGAACTCAGTTCCACATGGTTTGGGATTTTACACTAGTAGAATTTTACTATACGTACTTGTTCTGTGCATTATTTTTTAGACTCCGCATTTTGTTTGTGAACATCCTTCAGTGTTGGCACATGCTGTGGAGTTCATTTTCACTGCTGTATGGTGTCCTTGGGATGACTGCATCATTATTTGTTTATCCAGTCTGTTGTTCTTCCACATTAGGATTGTCTGTATTCTTATTATGAGAACTACGTCTATAAGCGTTCTTGTAGATGTTTCCTGATACACCTGTGTGGGAGTTTCTCCAGGATATGTACCAAGTATTGGAAATGCCAGTCCTAAGGGTATACACATATCCAAATTTATAGGAAATGCCAAAAGATTTCCAGAGTGGTTGCCCTAGTTTACAGTCTCACCAGTGGTGGATGATACCTCCTGTGGCTCCCCATCCTTTGTGACCTCAGTTTGTCATCTGTTAAATTTTTGCCAATATGGGGAAAAATCTTGGAGCGTTTTAGTTAGAATTTCTTGATTTCTAATGAAGTAAATATCCTTTCACATGTATTTATTGGTCACTTAAGTTTCCTCTTTTGTTAAGAGCCTGTTCAAACCTTTCACCCATTTTTAAAATGGAGCTGTTAGGTATTTTTTCTCCTTACCTTTTTGGATGTTGAATAGCTCCTCATATATTCTCAAAAGCAGTCTTGCTTTGGTTATATATTACAGACATCACCTCCTTGTTTGTGGAATTTTTTTTCTATTCCTGGCTTTCTTAGAACTGAAGTTCTTAACTTGTTAAATTAGATGTCTACATATTTTCCTTTGTGCTTTCTGTGCATTATTTAAGCAATTCTTTCTACCTTGAAGTCAGGATGATATTCTCTTACATTACCTTCTAAAAGCTTTACAGTTTTGCACGTTGCATTTAGGGTTAATTCACCACGCATTGATTTTTATGTGCTGTGAGAGAGGGATCAAATTTCATTTTGTTCACGTGGACAAAAAGTTGTCGGCATAATTTATTATAATATGCTGCTACCTCTATCATATACCAACTGTCCAAATATTATGTGGATCTGTGTCTGCTTTCTCTTCTGTTCCATTGGTCCAATCGGCTAGGCTTGCAGCAAAACTATACCGTCTTAAGTATTATGGCTTATAATAAGTCCTGATATTTTTGTGAGGCATATCCTAATAAATTCTTCTCTTTTTTAAAGGATATTTTTGGTATTTTGCTCACCCATAACAAAAAGAAATAGTTTAAATAAGTTAAATTGGATGACAAAGGAAAGGATAATTGAAGATGCTACAGATATTGAAAAGAAAATCAGAGCATGTTATATACAGCATTACACCAATACATTTGAAAACCAATACAATAAAAAAATTCTCCAGGGTGCCTGGGTGGCTCAGTTGGTTGGGCATCTGATTCTTTATTTCAGCTCAGGTCAAGATCCCAGGGTAGTGGGATTGAACCCTGTGTTGGGCTCCATGCTGAGCATGGAACTGCTTGAGATTCTCTGTCTCCCTCTCCTTCTCTCCCTCTGCACTCTCTTGTACACACTCCCTCTCTAAAAAAAATTCAAAGAAAAAAATAAAATAAGGGGCATCTGAATGGCTTAGTTGCTTGAGCATCTGACTCTTGATTTTGGCTTAGGTCATGATCTCACAGTTCATGGGATCAAGCCCCTCATCAGGCTCTGTGCTTCCAATGTGGAGCCTGCTTGGGATTCTCTCTCACTCCCTCTTTCTCTGTCCCTTCCTGCTCATACACTCTCTCTCTTTCTCTCAAAATAACTATAAATAAACATACGGTATGATAAGATAAGATAAGATAAGATAACATTTCTCCAAATATATAACTCAGTAATCTGACTCAGCAAGTGATTTTTTTGGAGAATTTTTTTCTAGTTATTGCTGATGATGTATATAAATGTAATAGATCCTTTTATTTATTGTGTCCAGAAACTTAAGCTCTCCTGGATTTTGTTGGCTAGCATTTAGTTTGGAATTTTGACATTAATGTAATTTGCTTTTTGTTGTTGTCCTTGGCCTTTCTAGATTTTGTGATTATAAATGTCTTGCTACCTTCTGAAAGATTTGATATTTGATCAAAATTACAGCTCTTTAAATATTTGGTAAAACTCACCGGTGAAATCTCCAGTGAACTCACTTGGGTCTTGTTAGTCATTTTTGTTTTAATCGGATTTGGGAAATTGTATATCTTCATACTATGTCCATTTCGTTCTTCCTCAAGTTCATTGCCATAAACCGTCCATCCCATCCTCGTATCTTCTAACAATCTGCAGGGTCTGTGGCAGACCCCATCTTGTCCATTTCCACCTTTGTTGCTGTTGGCTGCATTTTTTTACTCTTCGCTGATTTCACCAGGGTTTTGTTAATCTTACAAATCTTTTCAGAAAACCAATTTTTGGCTTTATTGATCATCTCTATGGTATTCTTTATAACTTTGTCACTTACTTCTGCTTCTTTGAAAAACATCTTCTTTCGTTATTTCCTTATGTTTCCTTTCCTTCCACTCCCCAATTTCCTAAGATGAAAGTTTATTACTTATTATTTTTTAGCCTTTCCGTATGTATCCATTATCAGAAGTTGACTGGAAAACCCGAAATAAATATTTCACCATGAATTCGATAAAGCATGGAGCACAAACAGTCCATGTGTAAAAGACAACGTGGGGGAGGGAGGGGGAGAAGAGACCTCCTGGTGCAGGAAGCAGTGTCACCTTGGCAGTGTCTCCCTGGACCCCAGGGAACTCTAACATGGCACACGTGGTGGCAGCACCCGGAAGAACACCGTGTCACCACGGGGCAATGGTGCTCAGGTTCTGCCCACCCCCCAGCTCCGCAAGTGATGGAAGCCTTAGGAAACGGCACCAAGAGGAGCGAGAGCAGAAAATGAGAGACATAGAGGAACCATGCTGATTAAAGAGTTTATTCCCTGGGAACTCCTAGATGTAACTGGAAGGAGCCTTGGGAGCGGGGGTGAGGGGTAGAGGGTGCTGGGATGCACATGTACTTCTCATAGGAAGCAAGAGCCTGACAAGATATGCATTATTAATTCTGACCAACTTTACCCCCTGGCCCGATATGGCCTGGGAAAATCTAGGGCTCAGCCATGAGAGCAAGGGAATGGGGTAGATGCAAGAAAATGGACAGAATTTAGTCATGTTGAAAAAGACAAGTTAGTAACTTTTAAATATCAGTGTGGTTTTAAGATGAGAAAACAACTCTGCATTAGAGTTTCATCCAGAGATGCTGAGGTATACATTACTCTTTCTTCACAAGCAGGCCACTGCTACAGACCCTGTTCTAAAGGGGTAGAGTTAATGAGATTCTTTACCCAATAAGGCCACTTGTAAACTACAGAAATTCTCAGAGGGATTCATCAATGGCCTATGCCTTCTGGAGGCATTTAACTAGCCACCTGGAGAATTTCCATCTCTAGACAATTATTTCACAATAAGGAGAAAAAAATTGCCTGAGGTTTTTAACGACAGTTAAATTTTTGGAGTCAACATGTCAGACAGTTGCCCTGGGTCTGTTGGACACAAAAATTTGCTCTTGAAGAATTGCTCATTTCCTATACTAGATAGCATACAGACTCGTGATAAAAAATTGTGTATTCCAGATGACAGAGAACCTGACTTCCAAACCGGCTCACTCAATAGTTACTAGTAATGATAGACTTTTATTACAAGAGAGAGATGAAGCAAGTTACTGATGAGATATATTATATTTTATTTTTATTTATTTTTTTAATGTTTATTTTTGAGGGGGGTGGAGAGGGGCAGAGAGAGACAGAAACACAGAACCCGAAGCAGGCTCCAGGTTCTGAGCTGTCAGCACAGAGCCCAACACGGGGCTCAAACTCACAGACCTCGAGATCATGACCTGAGCCGAAGTCAGACACTTAACCCACTGAGCCACCCAGGCACCCCAGATATTTTATATTTTAAAATACATACATTCCAATGCATTCATCGAATCACTAAACTACTATCTTAGTTTAGTAAAGGTTTTCATTTCTTTCAGAGAGATGGCTTCAAAATTCATAGTAACTTGATTTACTGAAAATGTCACCATGCTTCAAAATAGATTAGGTGTGTAGTGCTATTTGCCCATGGTCCTTGTAACCTTGTTTTGAATCCTGGCCCCGTCACTGAACATCTGTTTCCCTGTGGGTCCCTCGCTTAGCTTTTCTAAGCCTTAGTCCCCTCATCTATAAAATGAGCATCAGAACCCCACGCATATAGGATTAAAAGAGATCATGAATGTCTAGTGTTTGGAGAAGTGCCTGCCATATAGTTTGCACCAAATAAATACTATGCTTTTTTAAATAAGTCTTTCTTGTGCAGATGAATGTGGTCAATTCTAGATATGGCATATAAAGCAATTAGACTCAACAGAATGCAACAGAGCAGGGGAAGACAACCATACCTTGGACTTAGTCTTGAGGTCAGTTGCCTCATTACCTCGGACAGGCACTGCTGGTGCTCAGCCCGGGTAGTCTCAGATCACTGTGACCTTGCATCTGCCCTGTCCCTGGCTTCTATGTGCCACACCTGACACTCTTCCTCACAGGCGGCCTTGAGGTTCCTGGAGGGTCATCATCTGAACCGACAGAGAGCAGAGAGCCTGACAGTTTCTCTTTCTCTCCCCAGCCTCCCCACCTCTCACCATCCCACAGCCGCCCACTGCCCCTTATTCTATGCCTGACCCGTGCAAGGGTGTGAAAGCCCAGAGCCCTTGATTTAGGTCGGCTTATTTTTAAGGCACACGGTCTAGTTGAGAGCCCTTCTGTGCAATGGAGTTCAAGCTGCCCTTGGTGAGATATTGCTTGAAATCACACCCTCACCTGGCTTCGTAATTACCAACCACCCTGAAAGCATTTCCGTACTAAGTCATTGTACACAAATCTATGACCTTACCCATTCTGACTCTCTAACTTCCAGTCCTGGACTTTAACTGCCTACCAAATGCACACATTCATTCATTCATTCGCAAATACTGGCTCACAATCTACTCTGGTCAAAGCGCTATTTCTCATTTACATGGTGTGGCTAATATTCTGCCCTTTCTTCGCCCATCTGCACCTTCTGTTTCTCTCTCCTATACCTTGCGATCGATCCTCAACTGTGTACCCTGGAATGAAGGGAGAAGGGAAAGAGAAAGAAAAAGAAGGTAAGAAAGGTTTGTTTCCAGCTGGGTTCAAGCAGATGCTGGCATCGTGAGCGCACGCACCCCTCAGCACCCCCAGTCCTCTCCCGGGTGGAGCTCCGCAGGCCCGACCAGCGGCGGCCAATTTCCCTTCAGTTACCAGATGGTTTCTTTTTCTTTTTTTAATGTTTATGGGGGCCGGGGGGTGGGGGGGAGACAGGGACAGAGGATCCCCAGCGAGCTCTGTGCTGAAAGCAGAGAGGCCCATGCAGGGCTGGAACTCATGAACCCTGAGTTCATGACCGGAGCCAAAGTCGGAGGCCTAACCTACTAAGCCACCCAGGCGTCCCCCGCCAGGTAGTTTCTAATCCAGCTTTGGAGACAATTAGGGACCATGGGAACCAGCCCCAAGTGAAACACAGTATGCACCTGGGGCACTGCCTGTGGGCTGTTATTAAACCGCTTCTCCCGCGAGCACAATCAGGATGCAGCCAAGATGAGCCCCGTCGAGGAGCCGGACTTAAAACAGGTCCTCGCCTCCAAAACACACAAATGGGCTGTGTGAGTCGCCGCAATGTCCACCGGTCAGGCCGAGGCCCTTCCAACTCATCAGGATGAGGCATTTTTCTTTCCCTTTCTTTCATGAGTTTATTGGACCCCGGGGGAGCCTGAGTTTTGTCTCTTTAAGGAGGGTCTTGCCTCTGTCCTAGGAGACCACTCTAAGTATTCTCTGTCGGTGCTGCGTCTGTTTTCAGCCCCAGCTGTAACCTCGATAAAGCCTTCTTGTGCCTTTGTTTTTGGGTTCCCATCTCATTGCTATCATTGTGGGGCCAAGAACCCAATTCCAGTAGCATTTTTGAAGGACTTCCCTGGAATACCATTTCATAAACTAGGAGATGCCCAGCATTGAATAACTGCTGTTATGCCCCACAAGCACTGTGTGAGGTACTTCATCTAAAAAAAAAAAACACAGTGGTCACGGGACTAGAGACTGCCTGAATTCTGGCTCTGCACTTACCCTCTGTATACCCACAGTCTTCTCATCTGTAAAATGGAAGCATGGATGGGGCGCCTGGGTGGCTTAGTCGGTTAGGCGTCCGACTTTCGCTTAGGTCATGATCTCGCGGTTCGTGGGTTCGAGCCCCACGTCGGGCTCTGTGCTGACTGCCAGCTCAGAGCCTGGAGCCTGTTTCAGTCTGTGACTCCCTCTCTCTCTGACCCTCCCCTGCTCACGCTGTCTCTCTCTCTCTCTCTCTCTCTCTCCTAGAAATAAATAAAAATTTAAAAAAAATTTTTAATAAAAAAATGGAAGCATGGATATTACCTATTTCATAGGTTATAGGATAAAATAAGACATTCCACGTAGAACATTTAGTACAGCTCATTATAAATGCTAGGGCTTCTTGGGTTTTGAAAACATCTTCGTATTTTAAATCATTCTTTTTGTGTATGATCATAAGAAAGTATAGTAAATTATGATCAGAGTGTTCAGAGGTGGACATATTTAGCTTATTGTATAGATAAAAGACTATATATTTATCTTTTTAAAAACATAGCCTAGGAGTGAGTGTAAGGCTGTCGAGAAGGAGCTATTCCTGTCTGAGAAGCACGTATGTGTCCGTTGGGTCAGCCGGCCAGGGCGGCTGGAAGCGCGGACTGGGTGGCTTAACAGAAATGGACCATCTCCGAGTTCTGGAGGCGGAAGTCCTAGATCAAGGTGTCAACAGGTGGTTTCTTCTGAAACCTTCCTTGCTTGTGGCTTGTAGATGGCTGTTGTCTCCCTCCGTCTTCAGGTGGGCTTCGTTCCGGGCAGGTCCCGTCCTAATCTCTTCTTGTAAGTGTCCAATCGTTGGATTAGAACCCACCCTAAGAACCCCACTTTCACTACCTCATTAAAGACCTAGCGTCAAGTGCACCCACACTCTGGGACAACGGGTCCTTAGGACCTCACATATGAATTTTGAGGGGGATGCAATTCAGCTCATAATATTCGTTATTTGTAATTATAGCAGTGCCCATGCTAGTCATTCACCAGCCCCTTTATTTTACATGATGTTTGTTCTAAAGAGCATTGGGTTTACATCTAGTCATTATACCCACTTACTTCCTTTCTGGGAAAGCGGATAGGCCTGCAGGTTTGAAGTTGAGTTTAAAACTGGTGGCAAATGAGAAACACGAGACATCAAATGTTTCAGAAAAGCCTTTAAACAAATGATGGTTGAGTGGCGTGAGGGCCAGAGAAGGATCCGGACCGCACGATCTTCAGCTGATTCACTCACTTGTTTCTGGGTATGTGTTGGCATGATGGGCCACAGCCCTCCCTGGAGCTCTCTGGACGGGATCTGAAACCAGCTGTGAGGCGAAGGCAAGGAGATGTGGGACGGAGGGAGGCCATTTCAGCTTGCAGGTGGCGGTTTTAATCAACAGAGGGAACTTGCACGTGAGGCTTGTCTCTCGGGAGCAAGACGAGCGGATCCCTGCACCCGCCTGCCATGTCTTCACCGTTTATAAAGCGGCTCTAACAGGCTTCAGTCGTGTACATGCAGTGTTCTCAGCACCACATCATCTCAAGGCCGTGTCCTGAGAGCAGCCTCTCGGGGCAGAAAAGCAAGACCCCACTTCCCCAGGACAGGGGAGGGGGCAAGGAGCCCCCAAAACCTGAGCCCAGCTCGCAGGCGAATCAGGTCTTTTCAGCGACCTTCCCCATCATGGCAATATACACCATTTGCATCACTGATTTCCTTCATTCTCATACACTCTACTTTCTGGAAACCCAGGAGCGAATTACTGCGTTATCCTACAGAATACCAGAACCAGAACTCCTGGGAGAATGGATCAGTTATGACACGGAAGGTCTAGAACAAACAGCTTAGCTTTTTATATTTTTTTCAGTTTATTTATTTATTTTGAGAGAGAGAAAGCGAGCAGGGGAGGGGCAGAGAGATGGAGAGAGAGAATCCCAAGCGGGCTCCACGCTGTCGGCACACTGTCAGTGCGGAGCCCAAATGCGGGGCTCAAACTCCCGGAACCGTGAGATCATGGCCTGAGCTGAAACCAAGAGTCAGACGCGTAACCCACTGAGCCACCCAGGCGCCCCAAGAGCTTGGCTTTTTAAATGATCTCTGCTCTGTGGCAAGAAACTGGGGGCAGATTTCACTTGCCTGTGGGACAATTGGAAGGAGAAGTGATATGGAAAATTTTCTCTGAGTAATTTTACCTATCGCACAAGTCACTCTGTCCCACAAGTTTTGTTATAATACTCTGGTTCTTGGAACAGAAAAACTATTTAAACAAAGCAGTTTCTCCTCGTGGTGATTTAACCAGCTAGCAAGGGGGAGGAGAAAAAAAACTTTCACAAAACTAGGCAACTTAAGCTCAAAATCCTTTCCACATTTCAAGCAGGTCTCCATCCCCTTCACATACAATTAGGTCATTTCTGTCACTCTCAAAAGAAGCAAGACTTTCTTTGATTCCAAGTTAATAAAACTGTTCCTCATTTTCTTCAGCAGGGGCCTGTGAACTGGCAAATACCTTAGGAATGGTTTAACTCCACCCAACTAGGTTTTGTTTTTCTGTCTCTTGGCTCTAAATTAGTTATATGCATAATCATTAAGTAAGGGGTGTAAATATCTTATTTACATAAGTCAGAAGTGGTGTTTACAGAAACAAGACTAAAGCTTAATTAGCAGTCAGTGCCTCCTCCCCAAATTCCGCCATTCCCCCCACCCCCTTCCTCCCTCCCCCTGCACCCAAAGAATTCAAGGGACTCTGGATCAGTGAGGGGGCTTGCTGCTGCCTCTCCAAGTTATCATCAGGTTTCATCAACGTGGAAATTGGAGGGATGCATGTCTGAGGTTGCTGATTTCTTTGCTGGTGGTGGTGAACTGTGAGTTTCCTTTCACAATTCAGATTTGGAGCAATAGAACAAAGCAGTGAAACTGCATGTTAAAGCCTGTTCTCCAATATTCCAGGGACTTCTTTTATATTTTCACACGACCACAGACTAACTTTTTTCCACTGACCTAATTCCATATAACCTCAGGACGAGATTTTCTTTTCGTTCTTTCTTCCTTTCCTTCTTTCTTTCTTCTTTGTTTTCTTTACAAAGTTAAAAATCACTACCCTTTCACACCAGCAAGTGTACTTAGCTGACTATGTCTCTGGCTCTATCATCATTAAAAGGCTACTTTTCGCAAAAATCTTAGATGCCCCGTTTGGACTATCAGTTTTTTAGTAAGCGTTTTGGAAGAGTTTCCTTAGTTCACTGACAATTAGTGAGGTGAAATAGTACTACCTCTAAGTACCTGGGAAGGCTTTGTTTTGTTTTAAGGTATAATGTCTTAAGCCCCAGAGGACTGTAATAAATAGAAGACTTTGATGAAAGAAAACTACCCCCTGCTGTGAACAGCCAGGAGCAAAGTTAACCATTACAAAATACCAATTTAGCAAGAAATTATGTCATGATGCAGAGGTTACTGGTTAACTGCAATCCAGTCTCTGAATTAATGGAAAGAGCTGCTTTAGTGAGTTATGGTGTTCTGATGTCATTTAAAGTTCAGAAATTCCAATTTAGAAAATTTTTATCAGTCAACAAGACCATGACGAGCATAGAAAGTAGTATTATGGAAGCCAGAAACCCTAGTACTTTCTCCTCACATATATTGATTTCTAACTTAATTATAAACTAACTCCAAAAGTTTCAATGATGGTGCAATATAACATTTTTCAGCCCATCACTTTTATGACCTATTTGATCATTTCCCAATGACATTTTTAGATAGTGCAATAAAACCATCAGGGGTGTAGATTTGAAAAGTACTTCTTAAAACACCTATGGGAACAAACGAGAAGGCTTTACGTCTGTATAAGTTAAAATGCAGTAAAACTTTACCTGTTTAAAACCCAGCACACCCTGAACTCTGCCTGATTTTTCCCATGCTTAACTCAGTTTTAATCTGAAAGAGACAAATGACCAAAAAAAAAATTAATATCATGAATTTACTCAAGGCACAAGGAGGAAGAGAGGAAGGAAAAAACAAATCACATTACATTTATTACAATATGCACACTTTTTTTCTTCATCTCTGAAATCAGGATGTGCCTTATAGTCAAGGAAGTCTTACACCTGTCCTTGACTAAGTGGCATATTGTGTGAGCAAGAAGGAATCAGTGCAAATGGTTCACACTGCCACTACCCAAGCTAGGAGATGTGCATGGCTAATTCTTCATATGTGAAGCTTAAATGACTTTTTATTTTTTTTAATATTTGTTTTTGAGACAGAGACAGACGGACAGACAGACAGACCACAAGCAGAGGAGGGGCAGAAAGAGGGAGACATAGAATCCGAAGCAGGCTCCAGGCTCTGAGCTGTCAGCAAGAGCCTGACGCAAGGCTCAAACCCATGAACCTCGAGATTATGACCGGACCTACAGTCAGACGCTTAATCAACTGCACCACAGGTGCCCCAATCCCAGTATAATCTTTAAAAATTTTCATTTAAAAATTCATTTAAGGGGTGAGCCTGGAGTCTGCTTCAGATTCTCTCTCTCTCTCTCTCTCTCTCTCTCTCTCTCAAAAATAAATAATAAACATTTTTAAGAATTTAAGATTACACTGTGATTTAACACTGAAACAAAAAGTTTTAGGAATGGCTTACCCAATATTTTGCTTACATTTTCCCATTCATGTACAAGAATGTTGTGCAATAGAAATGTATATCTAAATAAAATCTAAAACAGAGTTTCAATAAGTATAAAACCTTAAAAAATCTATGAGAAAGTATTGTGTCCTCATTTATTTGAAATTATTTTCTTTCTTAGGGTTCCACCAAATACTGGGGCATCTAGTCACCACAGGTGTCTTCATTGGAAGGAGTGTCATTCCAGTCCATGAGGCCAGTCCTCCCAAATCTCTCTGACAGCCTTGCCCCAGCACCTCGTCATCCCTGACACGCCCCTGCCTCTGCTGTCACCATCACTTCTCCACCCCCAAAATCAGAGAGGCCCTCCCCCCATCGCACCCCCCCGACCCCTCAGGAAAGCCGGAAGCAAAGCCCGTGGCCACTCTCTCGGGACCCTGCCACCAGCAGCTGGCCACGATTATGAGATGTTATAGAAATCAAAAGTCAGTTTCTCTGGTGTAAAACCCAGTGCCCGTGTATCAGTCAGTAAGAAATGACATGTAGCACATTCAATGCAATTCCAATCAAAATTGCACCAGCATACTTCGCAAAACTAGAACAAACTATCCAAAAATTTGTATGGAACCACAAAAGACCCCGAATAGCCAAAGTAATACTGAAAAATAAAACCAAAATGGGAGGTATCACCATCCCAGACTTTAGCCTCTACTACAAAGCTGTCATCATCAAGACAGTATGGTATTGGCACAAAAACAGACACATAGACCAATGGAACAGAATTGAGAACTCAGAAGTGGACCCAAAAGTATACAGCCAACTGATCTTTGACAAAGCAGGAAAGAATATCCAATGGAAAAAAGACAGCCTTTTTAACAGATGGTGTTGGGAGAACTGGACAGCAACATGCAGAAGAATGAAACTAGATCATTTTCTCACACCATGCACAAAAATCAACTCAAAATGGATAAAGGACCTGAACGTGAGACAGGAAACTATCAACACCCTAGAGGAGAAAGCAGGAAACAACCTCCTTGACCTCCACCGCAGCAACTTCTTACTTGACACATCCCCAAAAGCAAGGGAATCAAGAGCAAAAATAAACTGTTGGGACCTCATCAAGATTAAAAGCTTCTGCACAGCCAAGGAAACAACCCAGAAAATTAATAGGCAACCAACGGAATGGGAAAAGATAGTTGCAAATGACATATCAGATAAAGGGTTAATATCCAGAATCTATAAGGAACTCACCAAACTACACGCCCGAAAAACAAACAACCCAGTGAAGAAATGGGCAGAAGACATGAACAGACACTTCTCCAAAGAGGACATCCAGATGGCCAACAGACACATGAAACGATGCTCAGCATCCCTCCTCATCAGGGAAATACAAATCAAAACCACACTGAGATACCACCTCACGCCAGTCAGAGTGGCTAAAATGAGCAAATCAGAGAACTCTAGATGCTGGCGAGGATGTGGAGAAACGGGCACCCTCCTACACTGTTGGTGGGAATGTAAACTGGTACAGCCCCTCTGGAAAACAGTGTGGAGGTTCCTCAGGAAACTAACAATAGAACTCCCTTATGACCCAGCAATAGCACTGCTAGGAATTTACCCAAGGGATACAGAAATGCTGAGGCATAGGAGCACATGTACCCCAATGTTCATAGCAGCACTCTCCACAATAGCTAAAACATGGAAAGAGCCTAAGTGTCCATCAACAGATGAATGGATCAAGAAGATGTGGTTTATCTATACCATGGAATACTACATGGCAATGAGAAAGAATGAAATCTGGCCATGTGTAGCAACATGGATGGACCTTGAGGGTGTTATGCTGAGTGAAATAAGTCAGGCAGAGAAGGACAAATATCATATGTTTGCACGTATAGGAGGATGAGGAGGAACTTGACGGAGGAACAAGGGGCAGAAGAAGGGCAGAAATGGTGGGGGAAAGGGAGAGAGGCAAACCATGAGAGACTCTTGAATGCTGACAAAGACTGAGGACTGATGGATGTGGGGGGGAGGGGGGATGGGCATGGAGGAGGGCACTCATGGGGATGAGCACTGGGTGTTATGTGGAAACTAATTTGACAATAAAGTATTTGTAAAAAAAAAAAAAAGGAAAAGAAATGACATGTAGCAACATGACCTTGATCACCAAAGTTTCACTGACTGTCGCAGAAAAGAACGTGCTTAGACACATTCCCAATCAGAAGGGTTGAAACAAAAAGTGGCATCTAGCTAACTACCCATCAGCCAAATCTGAATGTCATTCCCTGCAGTCTCTCCTAAGCTTAAATGGTGCCATCCTGTATTATAATTTAGACCATAGGAGACATTTCCTTAGGCATTTAGAACTATATTAAAAATGTATGGTTGCATCTCTAGCAGTTCCAAAATGTCACTTCCATGTCTGGTAAACAGTGGAAGGAAGGCCCCAAACATTTCTAACCTTCCTGGAAGAGGGAAATTCCATTCTTCCCACATGATCCTAGATGATTCATATCTTACCGTGGCTTCCCCTCGTGCAGGAGAGGAAATAGAAGACAGTGACCTATCCTGTGACAAGCTGGGTTTTTAGAAGACAGGACTGGTAAATTTACTAAAATTGAATACTTTTTTTTAAAAATGTGTACATTTTACGTAAATTTATATAAACTTTAATGACTAGAACACATGTCACACAGGGTTTTGCTCTATAGAATTCTCTCTCTCCCAGTCTGAAATACTCTAAGTAAATTTCCATCAGATTTACTATATCGTGTTCCTGGCTGTCCCCAGAGCTAGTTCTAGCACGTGACAGTGTGAAGGGCATGTACATTTATTTTTTTAAAGCCTAGAAATGTATGCTTATTAGGCCTGCTATCTTCACAAGCCAAAACTTAAACTTTTGACAGAAGCTAAATCTGTATAAAAAGGAAAAACAGAACAAAACAAAACAAACAAAAAACCACTGCCTCAGATTCAACGACTCCTCATTGTACTAGTAGATGATGGTGTATAAAGGTGGAGACTAAACCGCTTAACGGGGCTCTGCACAGATGTGCTCTTTTCAAAGTACAAGAGGTTAGTTTTAACCCTCTCGTTCTGAGAAAATCCTTAGGACGGCTGTGTGGCACAGCAATCTCTTGTATAAACTCTACCTTGCCCTACTGATTTCCAGAGTTATAACTGAAAAAAACTAAATGCACTGGTAGGTGGGCACAAGCTTAGATTATAAGAGCAGAGAGGTGTTTGGATGGTTGTGATGGTTAAATTTAGGTGCCACCTAGGGGCGCCTGGGTGGCTTAGTCGGTTAAGCGTCCGACTTTCGCTTAGGTCATGATCTCGCGGT
>NW_024081284.1:382843-398116 GCF_003009895.1 Hyaena hyaena
ATTTTATTTATTTATTTTTTTTAATGTTTTTTATTTATTTCTAGGAGAGAGAGAGAGAGAGACAGCGTGAGCAGGGGAGGGTCAGAGAGAGAGGGAGTCACAGACTGAAACAGGCTCTAGGCTCTGAGCTGGCAGTCAGCGCAGAGCCCGACGCGGGGCTCGAACCCACGAACTGCAAGATCATGACCTGAGCCAAAGTCAGACGCTAAACCGACTGAGCCACCCAGGCGACCCAAGATCTGCACTTTTGAACGCCTACTGTGTATGAAGAAAATGTCTACCAACATTTAAAGGGTATATCCTGTAAAAGGAAAATGGTCTTGGAGTTCGTGGATTCTTCTTACAAAACACAGTGGTTCTCCGTCAGCGTGATGGTGCGGCCCCAGAGACGTGTTCGGTTTTACGGGGAAGGCGTGCTGCTGGGACCCGGGGGGAAGCAGCGGTGCTTCTACACGCCCTACAGCGCCCAGGACAGCCCTCCTCGCCAGTGATGAAGCACCGGATCCAGAATGTCCAGAGGGCCGAGGTGGAAAGACCTTGATATAAGAATACTCTGTGATCCTCTCCATTCATATGCAATCTGTAAACCTCCAGCTTGTAAACAGTATTTATTTAGAGCAAAACCAAGCACATTTTGCCAAGTTTCCGGCAATAAAGCCAGAAACTCAGAAAGGGTGATTGTTATAAATTTAGTCCCGCATCTGACTACATTCTTTTGGATTATGTATTTTGTCTTGGAACATGATATGTTTACAATGTTCAGCCATTGTGTTCCAAAATAGAAAATGTATTTGGGTGTTTTGGCTGATATGTAAATTTAGAGATCCTTGTCCCTCAGAGCAATACTTAGAAGGCCGAACTTGTTTCAATTAACTCCACGTGGGGCTGAAACGTTTTCATTAGAAAACCATGTCTGCTAGCAACAGGTGCATTGAGAGCAGGAGAAAGGAGAGAAAGATCGGCTGCAACATAGTCTCCCCGCTGGGAACCACACAAAAGCAATTGTTTTAGGACCAGGATCCCCAGCCCCGGATGCCCAAATCCTGAGGCTCTGTAGCAACAAGGAGAGTCTGAAAGCTACTTTCGACATTTTAGAAATGATTTAGTAATAATTGACCATTTATCTACAAGAAAGTGTATTAGACACACTAAAATGCAAAACAACACGTGCAGACACTTAAGACACACAAGTTTATTTCATCTGATGAAATACTGTAGGAATTTCTAGATCTCTCTGAGGAGGAGAGAAGTAACACAAAGCATCCTTTGTGATTAAACTACTGCCTTGGGGAAACCTAGCAGTTAGGTGAGTAGGTCTGGAAAAGTAAGGCAGCAATACGATGTTGCACTGACCTTGTCTCCCAGTTTACTACTTGTGGTGCTTCGCGCATGCTTGGTATGTAACAGAAAACACAATCCGTAGTCTGGGCTAAGCCAGAACTTTCGAAAGAGTGGAAACTCCTCCACTTCAGAATGATGGTAATGGCAATAAGGAAGCCCCAAGGAGGGGCGCCTGGGTGCCTTAGTCGGTTAAGCGTCCGACTTTCGCTTCGGTCATGATCTCACGGTTCATGGGTTTGAGCCCCGCGTCGGGCTCTGTGCTGACTGCCAGCTCGGAGCCTGGAGCCTGTTTCAGTCTGTGACTCCCTCTCTCTCTGACCCTCCCCTGCTCACGCTGCCTCTCTCTCTCTCTCCTAGAAATAAATAAAACATAAAAAAAAAATAAGGAAGCCCCAAGGAAAACAGGGGAGGGACGATGGGCCAGGCTTCCAAAGCCGTCAGAGAGAGCTCTCCTCCCACAGCAACCCTCAAAGACCTTCCTTCATTTTTACTAAGGAGGAGCACGGGTTGTGCTGTGGTAACTTCTAGTCTCCTTACCTTCACTACCTTCCCTACCTTCCCACCATAGTCAAAAACAGTAAGCTTTCAGGGTGACTCCAGTATTTTATTTGGAGTTCCTACCACTGGGGCCAGTCCACGCTGGACCACAGGGCCCATGCTCTTAATCCTTTGGGGACTTCCTCCTCCAGCCTCCGGTGTTGGCTCGTGTGCCTTGGAGAATATGATCTGGACCCTTCTCTCACATCCTCCCCGGGCAACCTCCTACAGTCTCGCTTATTTCTACATGTCCAAGCCCCACATTTCTCTATCTAGCCTACACCTTCATCCCCTGCTCCAGACCACCGTTATCTAGATACATACTCGGCAATGCCAAACTCAACAAGTCCAAAATAGAATTCCCACTCTTTCCTCTGAACTCTTCTTCATCCAGGTTTCCCTGATTCTGCATAGAGCTGCTATCCTTTGCTTAGGGATGAGCCTGTGACATCTTCAGGCTCTTGGGGGGAGCTTAATACGTCCCTCTCAATGGACTTGAAGTGAGTGGCAAGCACTCACCTACCCCTTTCTGGAAGCTTTCCTAAATCTTCCACACCATGTCTGGCCCTGAGTCTTCAGTCTTGACCCTTTGATATCTTCCACGTGGATGAGAGGTCGACTTCTGGAGTGGCTTCTCTATAAATTCCCTTTAGAATCCGGTGACCAACTTCAGTGCTGGTACCCTATCTTGGTGCCTCAGCAGAAGCACCCATATTCCTCAGCACCCTCAATTCTTTGAACTTCCTTCATTATCAATGAAGTCATTTATTTCACAAATACTTGCCGAGCATGACAATGTGCCAAGTATTATTTTAGGTTCTAGGGGGAAAGGCGTGAAAGAGACAAAGTACCTGTTTGTAGTGAGTAGAATGCTGCCCCCCCCCCACATTTATGTTCTCTCCTTCCAAAAACGTGACCTTATTTGGAAGTAAGAGTCTTTACAGGTTCAACTAGTTAAGCATCTCAAGTTGAGATCATCATGGATTTAGGCCGTGCCCTCAATTCAGTGACCTGTGTATTATCAGAGAAAAGAGAGGGAGGCTTGCACACTCAGACCCAGCAGAAGACTGCTCCCTCTTCCGGGGCCTGAATCCTGGGGCGAACACGTGACAACAGAAAATCAGTCCCGGTTGTTTGTAAAGGATCCTGCCCAAAAGAGCAGCTGGTCGGGAAAAGAAGAGCCTGATCTTTTGAGGCAACAAGAGGCAGAATCTGTAAGTGACCAGGAAGGCAACCAGATGGGCCTGGGGGTGGGGGGATGTCTTCCAGAGAACCCGAGTTCAGCTTGAAACTCTGCCTTGCTCATAGAGAGCACAACGCTATCTTTCAGTCAGTCTTTCACTCATTCTTCCTCGGTTTCACTGCCCCAGCGGAGGCAGCAATGGCAGCCCTGGAGTAAGCAAAGGAGTGGGAAGGGGTTGGCGGAGCAGTCCAGAATCTCTATCCACACCAAAACTTCTTGTTTGCCTCCAGGCCCAACAAGAAGAGAGGTACCAAGTCTTTTCTTTGAATGAAGATTGCAGCAGCAGTGATTAGTATATGGGGTCTGATACTGCAAATTACTGAACTGAAGTTAGTATATGGAGTGGACTTTTCAATTACTGAATTGATAATGGAGTGAACATAGGACGGGAAGACCAGAAGAGACATAGAACCTACCCAAGTTTTCAAGAGGCTGGAGAAGGACTAGCCCCACTCAGCAGGACTAGAGGGACAAAAATAAAGTGGCTTCTAGGATTACACCCCTGAAAGCTATGTGTTCCAAGCATTAAGTCATAGAGGTTTCAGATGATCGGTTACATAATCCAGGCTGGGTAGAGAAGGAAGAAGGGGCAGCGAGGCTCTGATGGGAGAATATAGTTGTTGCTCCAGACGCTAGGGTCAGAGAGTGTGGTGCTGGTATGACTTTCCTGACATCAGACATTTCTAGGTGAAAATCACAATCCAGAATGTGAGGCTGGGATGAGGTAACCGACCTGCTTTGGAACTCAAGAGATGAGAAAAGAGATGAAAGAAACTGAAGGCGGGCGCCTGGGTGGCTCAGTCAGTCACACGTCCGACTCTGGATATCAGCTCAGGTCATGATCTCACGGTTCTCGAGTTTGAGCCCTACGCTGACAGCGTGGAGCTTGCTTGGGATTCTTGCTCTCTCCCTCTCTCTTTATCTCTACCCCTTCCCTGCTTGCTCACTCTCTTTCTTTCTCTCTCAAAGTAAATAAACTTAAAAAAACTTAAGGCTAAATTGTTATACAGGTGCAGAAGTCCTCTGGGAGCCTGTCATGGTTTGGGCTGAATAGGAAGATGAGTATTCAGACCCCAATCCCCACCGCTATGGAAACCACTGCTGTCAAGATCCCCAGGAAATGCCAGTGTCACTTCTAACATAAGCAGTTCCCATTTCTCGTCTTACTTGGCAGTAGCGTCTGACATACTAGAGCCCTTCCTCTTTCTTGAAACACTTTCTTCGCTTTGCTTCAAGGATTCCACTCTCTGCTTTTACTCCTTCTTGGCCACCCCTTCTCATAGTCTTCTGCTGGATCCATCTCTTGTTTTTAGTGTTTAAATGCTGGAGGATCTAGGGCTCAATCATGGGAATTTTTCTCTTTGCCAGCTCACTTCCTAAGAGATCATACCCAGTCTTATGGCTTTAAATACCTCTCTATAGCTCCCAACATATATGTTAGCACCAACATCTCCCCCAAACTCCAGACTACTGACTTGATATCAATGCTTAGATATTTTAGATGTAGCATATCCAGAACCAAACACAACGCCATAACCTGATCTCCATCAAATTTGTTCCGCTCTAAAACTCCCTCTCACTAGATGGCGCCATAGTTGCTCAGTTGTTTAGGGAAAAAAAAATTGTAGTAAACTTCTATGCCTCTTTACTTACATCCCATCTGCAAATCTCGTCAACTAGGTCTTCCATATATAGGACTAAGCTCACCCTATCTCCCCCTCTCCATTTTGGCACAAACCATCATCACTATCTCTCTGCCTCCACACTTCTCTCTCTGTAATCTCCTCTCCACACACAACCATCCATTTAAACACACCTCAGATCCTTATCTCTCTGCACACTGCAGCCTCCCTATGGCTCCTACCTTCTCAGATTAAATTCCAGACCTTTGACATGAATTGCAAGGCGATGTGTCTGGCCATCTCCCAGAGCTTTCCTAAGGCTTTGCGAGGCTTTCTTAAACAAAGCTCTCTCTCGTTGAGCTGGAGGTAAAGTTTTTAAAAGAGAATGATCACATATTGTCTCAAAGAAAGGCCTCCGACGGCGTGTATTTGGAAGAAGTATTTCATCACTGAAGCACTTAGTAAAATGAAAAATCTATGAAGTACATTCTTTCTAGATTTTAATGCTTGATGTTATCCTTTGCTCTCAATGCTAAAGTCAAACAACCTCTCTTCTGTTAAGTCTTCTGTCTACTGGCTTCCTAATTCAGCTTCATTCCCAATACCCTACAGAAAAAAAAAGTTCTCTATTGTTCTGTGTTTATACACAGTGATTGGGAATCTGTGAAGCTTATGTCTGTCTTGCATTACTACTCTGGAAGGCACAAGTCTACTAAATCACACTTTAAAATATGCATATATAAACTGGTGGCTCGTCTGGTGAACTTCTGACTCTTGATATCCGCTTAGGTCCTGATCTCCCAGTGGTGAGTTCAAGCCCAAAGTGGGGCTCCTGGCTGGGCTTGGGGCCTCCTTGGATTCTCTTTCTCTGTGCTCAGTCCCTGCCTGCACACATGCATGCTCCCTCAAAATAAACTTTAAAAAATAAATAAAAATAGGGGTGCCTGGGTGGCTTAGTCCGACTTTCGCTTAGGTCATGATCTCGCGGTTCGTGGGTTCGAGCCCCACGTCGGGCTCTGTGCTGACTGCCAGCTCCGAGCCTGGAGCCTATTTCAGTCTGTGACTCCCTCTCTCTCTGACCCTCCCCTGCTCACGCTGTCTCTCTCTCTCTCTCCTAGAAATAAATAAAACATTCAAAAAATATATTAAAAAATAAATAAATAAAAATAAAAACATACACATATACTGTATTTAATCACCCCTAAAACCCACTTTTTTAATAAAGACTGAAATTGAGGGACACCTGAGTGGCTCAGTCGGTTAAGTCTTGGACTCTTGATTTCAGCTCAGGTCATGATCTCATCATTCATGGGATGGAGCCCCATGTAGGACTCTTCACTGACAGTGCGGAGCCTGCTTGGGATTCTCTCTCTCTCTGACCCTCTCCCACTGGCTAGCCTGGGCATGTGCATGTACTCTCTCTCTCAAAATGAAAATATTAAAAAAAAAACAACTGAAATTGGAATGAGTCTTGAAATGATAGAAAGCATAATTTATCAACATTTTTTTCTTTCTTGCTGGTACATAAAATAATGCCACCTTGAAATTGAGACCGTCTTACAGTTGATTAAAAACTGAGTGTAAATTTTGTGGGGTTATGTGCCTCAATCTTCGCTCGCAGTTTAGTCCATCATTCCATAGGACAGTTGTTTCTGCTACAATACATTCAAATATAAATTGAGTCAGGAACGGGGCGGAACTCCTCCCTTCCAAATTGCACATCTGATCCTAGGTATGAAGATACTCCTGAAACGGCAAAGCACTATGGCCGCGTGTTTCTTTACATTTAAAGATCACCTATCGCTAGGAACGAGCCACCCTTCACTCGCCAGCCTGACCTCTGCAAGGTCACGGGGGTTGGGCGTGGGCTCGGCAGCTGGGGCGGCGCAGGTAAGCGCGCCCCGCCTCCCACCCCCCTCGACTTTCCAGGTATGGGACGCGAACTCTGATTGGCCAAGGGGCTCCAGGAGCCAGCCCTTAGGCACCTTCCGAGCATGCGCGGGATGGGAGACGCAGGCGCGGCGCTCTCCGCGCATGCCCCGTACGCAGCCGTTGCTCTTTAAGGCGCTCGCGCAGGGTCGCGTGTAGCGGGCCGCCCTGCCACCGTCCGGCATGAAGGGCTGTGGGGTCGCTGTCACCTGCTGCCCGCTCCTGCGCCATGGAACGCCTGCGGAGCCTGAGCCGGCTCCTGCCCCGGCGCACGCTGTGTGCTCTGGCCCAGGGCCTGACTCCCGGGGCGCACCCCGTTGCCGCCTGCGGCCGCGCGGCCCAAGCGCCCGAGCGGAGCCGGGCCGCGCCGCCGTGCGGGCCCCGCCGGCCCCCTGTGGCAGGTACTGCCCTCCCCGCGGCCTGGGCCTCAGGGCCCTGACCTGACCCCGCGCGAGCCCCGGCTCCGAGTCCGCCCAGCGCCGGGGTCCCCCGCGCCCCTCGCTGCAACCCTTCCTCTGCAGTGCTCCCGGGCCGAGAATGTTCTGAGCGAGAGTTTCACCCTAAGTCCTTACGGTAGCTCTGGAGCAGAAATTGGGTTCGTCCACCTGAAATGGTTTTCTAAGTGTTACTTTCTGTTCTCAGTCTTTCTTCCCTTCCGAATGGAGACTGGTAGCGTTTTGACTGTTGTTCAAGCGACGGATGGGGACGCACCTATAAATGAGGCTGAAAACTTGGAGACTTAGTAGTAAGAGTTGCTCCCGCGGACGCCCTTAGTTTTCCGGTGCGTCCGACGGCGGGGGGAGTCGGAGCTGTTGATACTGTCAGCACGTGGTCCCGCATGATCGCCTTTTCACGCGTGTGAGAATGTGGGTGAGGGTGCTGCTCAGAAACGGGCGACGTTACAGTGTGTGGCTTCTCGAAAGTACGGCTCTGCCCTCCAGTTAACTTCTCTCAGCTTTCTTCTTGAAAGCTTTCCAAAGGAACGCGCCGTCACCACGTCCTTCTCAGGCTGAGCAGAGTGTGAATTGGGGCACACCCCATCTCCCCTCCGTTAATAATGCTTGGGAACCCAGTTGCAGCTCTGATGTTTCAGGACTAGCACTGAGATTCAGAATCCCCAGTTTGGAAACACCTTTCTTTAACTTGTGGTTGATTAGCAAATGCTGACTCATTATTGCTCTTTTACCTTGTTCACCTGACTCTTAAAATTTAATTTGTGTTTTGTAAAGGGGAAACAAGCCTCTGATGCTAACAAATTACATGAGTCACTAAGTGTATGTAATGGGAAGGAATAAGATCGGAAATGAGAATATGTCTACACATTCCATGGAGTCTGATTACTTTGGAAGCATAAAATAATTGATAAATTTTTTTTTACATCCTTTTATATTTAGTATTTTGAATACAGCATACTTTGTCATTAAATCGGCATGGTTATTCTTCAGAACTCACTTCAACTGAGTGATTACATTTTTTAAATAGATTTATTTTCAAATAAGGATTTTTTGTTTTCATTCCACATCATTGAGTTATTCCATAAATGTATTTCATACGTATGGGATCTGCATTCCAGTTCAGTGGGTTATCTCCTAAGTATTCACTGTATAAAGTATACATGTGGAAAAGTTAATACATGGAAGTAAAATGTGTAAGTTTCATAGCTGAGAGATCCAATAATCCTGATCCTGGAATGCTGAAACCGGTTTTACTTGCGATGTATGTTTTCTAAAATACGTCTACCAACGTCATTTTCTTGAGGTGCCTTTTTAAATTATGCAAAAAAATGGACATTTTCTTTAATCTCAGAACAGTGTAATATGTTTGTGCATTCAACTCTGAGATAGCACTAGTCATTAGAGAAAAGGTGGTTGGAATCCATAAAATATTCTGGTACCTCACCTACCGTTACTTTTAAAAATCATTCCCTGCCAAATTCAACATAGTCACCTACAAGTGTTAACAAGTAAGAGTGTTCTTTTTCATCTAGGAAAAAGTTTCCAAAAAATAGTCTGAAGATCTCCACATACTGTAAGAGTTCTCTATCTTAGCCATATGTTGAAACCTACTGTATTACCACAGAGGATTCTCTGATTTATTCTTCAGGTGAAATGCACCGGTTTAGATCTTCTGATGTCTCTCAAGCCACTTTAGCCAGCGTAGCCCCAGTGTTTACTGTGGTGAGTATGGAGGGTACGTTTGATGACTTACAGAAAGTACTTCCCGTACTTACTAAGTTAACTGGGGCAGGGGCACCTGGGTGGCTCAGTCGGTTGAGCACCAACGTGAACTCAGGTCCTGATCTCGCACTTTATGAGTTGGAGCCCCGCTTCCGGCTCTGTACTGACAGCTCAGAGCTTGGAGCCTGTCTTCGGATTCTGTGTCTCCCTCTCTCTCTGCCCCTCCCCTGTTCATGTTCTATCTCTCTCTCACACACAAAATGAACATTAAAAAAAAAAATTTAAGCTAACTGGAGTAGACTGGTCAGCCAAGATAATACTGATTTTTTTTTGTTTTGTTTTATAGTGAGTCATTACACCTGTTAGTCATGTCGTCTGTGTATTTTACTTAGCTGGTGACCTGAGTCCCACCTAGATTTGCTTAAGAGCAAGCACCCTTGAAACTTTGATGTTGACTGCAGAGGTCTTCTTTTGATACTAGAACTGGTCGTTCAAATCACAGCTCAGCACTTCCTTCTCAAGATTTCCCTGTGAATATGTTTAGATGTCCTCGAAGGCTGTTAGCCATACAGGGACTTGAAACCATGCTATACAATTGAATATATGCAGAAACATGTTGAAGCGGAAAAGTGTAGTATTTAAGAGTGTATGCTTCAAAGGTTCATGAACTCTGCAATGGTCTGAAATGATTCAGGGAGACAAATGAGTAAAATAATAAGAATTAATGTGTATCACACACATATCTAAGAAAGAGAAATAGTCTATTGGAACAGAATCATAGCAAAAGATGACCTAGGTGAATGTCGCATCGGAATTGGTTGTAAGATACTGTGACTTTTTTTTGTAGGGCTTTAACTTTAAAAAACAAACAGTTAAATTTTAAAAAATGTGCTTTTTCTGAACTAGCATTCCTAAATTCAGAACTCAGCTCTGCCTCTATTAACTGGGTGGACTTGGCTTGGACAAGGTATGGTAACATTTTTGTGCCTTAGTTTTACCTTAGTTTATTATCTCGGTAAACTGGAGATAATAGTACTTAGTGATGGGGCGCCTGGGTGGCTCAATCGGTTAAGCGTCTGACTTCGGCTCAAGTCATTATCTCACGGTTTGTGGTTTCGTGCCCCACATCGGGTTCTGTGCTGGCAGCTCAGAGCCTGGAGCCTGTTTCAGATTCTGTGTCCCCTTCTCTTTGCCCTTCCCATGCTCATGCTCTGTCTCTGTCTCAAAAATAAATGATTTTAAAAAATAGTACCTAGTGAAGTTCAAATTAACTCACAACTGTGTATGAAATCCTTAAGATTCAGGAATAAGACAAGGATGTCTACTCTCACCGTTACTATTCAATATAGTACTGAAAGTCTTAGCCTCAGCAATCAGGCAACAGAAAGAAGTAAAAGGCATCCAAATCAGCAAGGAAGAAGTCCAGCTTTCACTGTTTGCAGACAACATGAAACTCTCTGTGGAAAACCTGAAAGACTCCACCAAAAAATTGCTAGAACTAATACATGAGTTCACTAAGTCAAGGGATATAAAATCAAGGTGCAGAAGTCTGTTGCATTTTTACACACCAATAAGGAAGCGGCATAAAACCATAAAATAATGTTTTATGCATGGTAAGCATTTTATATATACTAGCCATTATCATCATTATTGTTTTTTTTTTTTTAATTTTTTTTTTTAATGTTTTATTTATTTCTAGGAGAGAGAGAGAGAGAGACAGCGTGAGCAGGGGAGGGTCAGAGAGAGAGGGAGTCATAGACTGAAACAGGCTCCAGGCTCTGAGCTGGCAGTCAGCACAGAGCCCGACGCGGGGCTCGAACCCACGCACCGCGAGATCATGACCTAAGCGAAAGTCGGACGCTTAACCGACTAAGCCACCCAGGCACCCCATCATCATTATTGTTTAGACTTATTAACGTAGGAACTTTTCTTTATAGCCTATATGAAACAAGATAACCCCCAGAATTAGTTATGAAAGTTATCACTCTTAAAGGTTTTGTAACATTTGGCCAGTTTAGTTACGAATAAATTCAGAGGGGCGCCTGGGTGGCTCAGTTGGTTAAGCATCTGACTTTGGCTCAGGTCATGATCTCGCGGTCTGTGGGTTCAAGCCCCGCGTTGGGCTCTGCTAGCTCAGAGCCTGGAGCCTGTTTCGGATTCTCTCTCTCTCTCTCTCTCTCTCTCTGTCTCTCTGTCTCTCTCTCTCTGTCTCTCAGAAATAAAACATTTAGAAAAGAAAAAAAAAAAAAGAATAAGAAATCTGTGGCACGTGGGTGACTCAGTCGGTTAAGTGTCTGACTCCAGCTCGGGTGATGATCTTGCAGTTCATGGGTTCAAGCCCACATCAGGCTCTGTGCTGACCGAGCCTGGAGCCTCCTTCAGGTTCTGTGTCCCCCTCTCTTTGCCTCTTCCCTGCCTGCGCTCTCGTTTTCTCTTGCTCTCTCTCCCTCCCTCAAAAAATAAACATTAAAAATTTTTAAAAATAAATTCAGAAATTAAATGCTGAAAGAAGGTTCTTTTCAGGTGAAATCATTGTGTACGATGAACACTTAAAATCAGTTGACACTATTTGAGAGGAGAGCTCACGAATCAGCTCACTTTCTAGGTGATGTTACTTCATAACATAACCTTTTTTTAAAAATCATAGCTTGTATGATCTTTTTTGTCAAAATGTCTCATTCAAGAAAGATGGTAAATATTGACATGCAAAAATATGTATCGTTAAGTTAGAAAAGGAGGAGCGACTGCACTGCAGTGTGTGAACATGAATGTACTGAAGGGAAAAGGCTGGGGGATATTCAGGAAAATGGCATGGTTTTCTCTAAAATTTGTTATTTTGGGTGATGAGTTTTACTTTATTTTCAAATTTTCTTCAGCTGGCCTATGTATTTGTGAAAGAAATTTGAGGAAATCTAGTCTGTATTACACAAAGTAGCTCCTTTTTATGTAAACTTTCCCTTTAACACTGATGGGTTATGGTACTCATTTGTATTGATCTTATCTTGCTCATGAACAATAAGCTGAAAGGCGTACTGTGGGATGTTCTTCTTTTGCTAGTAACACAGCATGCATATGTTTCCATGGTAATAACCCAGCTTTTCTTTCTTCAACTATATCTTAGAGTCTTTCTGAAAAATGCATATTTAACAGTAATTAGTTCAGTCTAGTACATGGTGATTCATTGTTAGTTGACACATTCACACTTGACAAGTATTCAGGACTTGTGGACAAGTATTGCAGAAAAATGTTCCCTCTGCTTCCTGAGAAATACAGAGATTTTCTGCATCCAGTCCTCTCTCCAAAGGCCTCTCAGAAGAGGCCTTTTCAGTAAATCTTTATTGATTCTACTACACTCATCAGAGAGACTTGATAGCCTCCGGTAGATCCGTAGAATCACAAGGTGAGCCACAGTCAGTCTCAGTCTGTTGAGAAAGATAAAGGATGGGAAACACAGAAGGCAGCACCAGATGTGTCCTTTTCAGAAGAGGCCGTGCAGCCATCCGGCAGCTTCTCTGGACACCATGTGACAGATCGGTGCGAGCAGTTGATGTTCTTAAAGGCGGCTGTGAGTTCCACCTTGGCTTATAAGCCCCATGCCTTGTAGTGCTGGCGTCTCCGGTGACCTCCAGGGCCCATCCCAGGCTTCCACAAGGAACGTGGCCAGTGACAAGAGCCACCACGCTCCAGGGAAAGCAGGGCCACGGCTTACCACGAGGTATCGGTACTTTGTAGTCTTCCTGGTCCTGCGCAGTCCAGCGGGTATCGGGCATTTTGACCAGAAGCAATGTTGCCTGTAACACAGCTGATACTCTATCAGATTTCCAGTGGAACCGACACAGAAAGTTAGTCCAAGACCACATTTGTCCTAGCAGAAGAACGACCTTCTTTTAACCCTTAACTCCTAACTATTTTAACCTAAAGAAGCTGCTATGGTTTATCTGCATTTGCATTTATGGTGCATTTGCGTAGCTGGGAGATACAAGAACATATATAATACTAGAAATAGTATACTCGGAAAAAATAATATTCTGTTTTTATTCTCTCTCTCCAGACAAAATTTGACAAAGAGGGAAACGTTACTTCCTTTGGTGAGTATGTTTACTCTTTTTTATAAATCACTTTTCTTCAGTCATTGAATGAGTGACTCTGATGAAATTTAAAAATTGTAGTGTTTTGAGTAGGATATTCTTTGTGTCTGTGGGTATACGGAAAGAGATCTCCTTTCAACATTTGTCCGTCCATCCTAATTGGAACTGACCGTACCTGGACTGTGCATGTTCTCGCAGAATTGGATTTTGTTTTTTTGTCAGGAGCCACTTTGTCTCTAAGAGGATGTTAAAGGGACATTTTGAGAGCAGAGGCTGGAATGCAGCTGGAGCCCATTTAATTGCTCTTCTTTAGTCTCCCTCTCACTGCCCTAGTCTACATATGCATCTTCTGTTCCACATGCAAGGTAGACCTACAGAGTACTGTTGACCTTGTGGTGGCATTGGGTGACAGAAGACAGGAGGGAACGGGTGCTAGATGGCACTCTGCCGAGATCACTCTTATGGACAGGCACTTTTTAAAATGAAACTTCACAGTGGACATCACTTTACAGTCTGACCTCAGACGCAGCCTGCAGGCCACCTGTGCGTTTCCAGCCCCGTGATCCCACTCCTGCCATTGCTGAGGTCTCCTGGGACATTTGGGTGTGTTTTGCTCATTCTGTCCTTCAAATGACTGTTGTACTTCGAGCTCTGAGCCCTGTCATGGATGTGATTTCACACTACAAGTCAGATGCTACTGTAACTGTATCGTTTTTTGAGTTTCTTCCTCCATCATGCTTTCTCTTAGGGAATAAGTTTAGTTTTCAGGTTGGACAAGCTGGTAAAGAACTGACTTTATTTTCTCATTTTCTGTTAGTCCAAGAGCCAAGAAGGTCAAAATATTAGTTCACAGATTTAAAATACTGAGGAGAAAACAGGAAACGTAGTTCTATACAACAGTATTAAAAACAAAAAGATGGCCCATCTCTAGAGCTAGAAATAAATATTCTAAATCCTAATTATGTATGGCTGTGGCTTTATATTAGTCCCAAGAGGCTTCTAGGTACAAAGAAATTTTATAAAGTATGGATAAGACAAAAAAATTATTAGAGTTTGACCAAATTTAGCCTGAATATGTTTTTGAGGTAAAAATGGCTATTACAAAGACTCATTTTGGCTTGTTTCTAGTAAGAAAGGGATCTTGATGATGGTGGGAGGGGTGATCTGATAGAAAACTAAACTCCTCCATTTATAGATTTGGCCCACTCTTGTTGTTAAAAATATTTCTTTTATAGAAAAGAAGAAAACTGACTTATATCAAGAATTAGGTCTTCAAGCCAGAGATTTGAGGTTTCAGCATGTGATGAGCATCACAACCAGAAACAATAGAATCATCATGAGAATGGAGGTAAAGGGTTTTATGTCCTCTGCACTTCTCTCCTTCCTAGCTGTCTTGATCAATATCTAGGTTAAAAGTAATTTTGTATGGACAACAGATATGTGAAACGTAGGGTACTTGATAAGATAACATATTGTCATGAGTGTAACTCTTCCATGAATTCTGTACCTACATTCAGTAGGCATAACTCTTGCTCTGTTTTATGTTGGAAGAGTTCTGACTGCATTCTCTGTTCTCACTGTTTGAATTGGGTTTCTAGTTTCTGAAATAAGAGAAAGAATCTTGATTTATAATAGACATTTCCAGTTGTATTCAGTCATGTGTCATCATAGTATAACTGTAGCCACCAAGAACATATTCTGGTTCTTCAAATAGCCCAGGAATATCCCTTAAAATTTATAATCTTAAATTTTTTATTTTAACAGAAAGCTTTCTAAAATAAAATTGAGTCCTTTCCTGCCTACTCAGAGTACATGAAATATAATTTAACTTTCCTTAGTGATTCAGAATAAATTCAAACCTATGTAATTTGGATGGGCTAATGTCTAGCATTCAGGAATAGGTGAGGAGACCTGATTCTCAATGGTATTGGCCCTCCAGTAGACATGAGACTTGCTTTCTTTAAAATGTCTTTGAAGGCAGGTTCCTGTCTTTTTAACTAGAATTTTTAAAAAACTAATAATGGGGGGCGCCTGGGTGGCTGTCGGTTAAGTGTCCGACTTTCACTTGGGTCAGGATCTCGCGGTTCGTGGGTTCGAGCCCCGCGTCGGGCTCTGTGCTGACTGCCAGCTCAGAGCCTGGAGCCTGTTTCAGTCTGTGACTCCCTCTCTCTCTGACCCTCCCCTGCTCACACTGTCTCTCTCTCTCTCTCTCCCCTAGAAATAAAAAAAACATTAAAAAAAAAAAAACTAATAATGGAAGCAGTTTTCAGAAAATATTCTTCACTTTTGTTATTGGTAGCTAGAACCCTTCAAAAAAGTCTTTTTTTTTTTTTTTT